>NW_009622570.1:3964-46777 GCF_000690535.1 Cariama cristata
CAAGAAAATTACTTGAAAATATTGAGCACAATAGTTTCAAAGGGTTACAACACAGGACTTTTCTAACTGAAAGATCTGTTTTAAAAGGTAACCTGTTTGTTGTAAAAATAGTCTCCAAACAATTTAAATCAAAGTTAAATGTTTCCAACTTATGCTTCACTGAACCACAAATTACTTTTCCAATCATCATTTGACTAAAATTTGAAGGTTTTTTCACTTCCTGCCTATTTCAGAGCAATACTACAAAAATATTTTTAAAATTCATAAACAAGCTATATATTACTTGCCTTAAGTCTGTAAAGCTAAACTTAAAATCAGAAGTTTTATTACCTCAGGCTTTTGGTGACATCATCCAACAAACAGCCTCTAAACTTCACTGCCTTGTTTCTGTTTTTTTAACAAGCATGAAGAAAAAAATTACTTATAAATAGTTTTATGCACTGCCATCTCTGTTCCCATCTCACGTTTTGATAGCTATACACACATCTTATTTCACCTTAAATAGTAAGCAGGCATTCTGTCCTGCTTTACTTGCTGTTTATCTGGCAGAGTTAATCTTAACTACAGGTAGCCTCACATGTAATACATATTATTTCTTGATCTTATTTTTTATTTCAAATTTAGATAGATAGTAGCATTGTGTAACAATAATCTTCCAGTTCACTGAACCACGAGAAGGGTTTGAAGCTCACCATGCTCTTTTCTTGCCAATGACAGCTCAACCAGCATGGAAGAATTTAGCAACATTTCCAAGAGGATTAAATAGATCTCACTTGGTTCAGTACCTTCCTTGTATCTTCCATTACAGTCAGATTTTTCCTCTTTCCAAGGTCTTAGTTCTGACCACCACTAGATAGACCTCAACTCAAACTTAAGTTTTTAAAGCATTTTTCAAAGATGTCACTGTCAAGGCAAAGCAGAAGGGCAAAACGAATTTTAGGGTGAGGTAAGGGAAAGGTAGCAAACTAGTATACTTCTGCTGGAGAGTCAGACATTCATTTTTAAGTTGTGTAACTTATCTGCAAAACAAGCCTTCAAACTTCCTTTGGTTTCAATTCCTAGCAGTTAAAACTAGGGGTCTTTTGCAATTATCTCTGAAAAAGTAGATACTGAAATTCCAAACAAATATGGCATCTGTTTTCTAACTTAACTAATTCCAGAGGCAGCACTGGGACTTAGGTCTTCTGTTTCACCAGGCAGACTAGTACATCTTTCAAGTTACCATACTTTTCTTCAAAAGTTAAGTTTTAAATAAAATCAAAAAGTATAGCTGTTAGTAACTGTTAAGACACTGCAGAAAATGCAGATAGAACGTGACTGATTTATTGACAGCTCTGAGCTCAAACACACAGAATTCAGCAACTGAATCATACTTATGAGAATACTTATGCTAATAAATCCACATTATTTGTTACACACTACCTTGCCAATAGAAATTCTTGTAATTTAGTTAAAATTTCTTAAATTAAGAAATATAAGTAGTGCCACCCCTCCTCCCTCTCTTTGTACACGTGATTATATCAGCACATAGTCTAATGTTTTAGCCTTACCAGTGCTGTCATCATAAACAACGGTAACTGTTTTCCACTTGAAGAACTGCACAAGGTCAAGGATGGCACGGCTGAGTGAGGAGAAATCTGGATAAAGGCTGACATAGAAGGAGTCCTTGTTGTCTGACACCTGATGTTTCCAGCGGGTCTGGATATGTGGAACACCCAAAGCGTTGCAGATGGATTGCACAGCGTTAGCTGAGGAGCTATGGGATGGTCCGAAGATGGCAGCCACCCCAAGGGACAGCTGATCGCAGGCTGAAGAGGAGACAGAAGTCTGTCAATGATGAGAGGAAAGAAGGCAGTGTGCCAGAAGGTTTTGCACAATTCATATTAAACAAAAGGCACTCCATGAAATATAACTTTATTGCTGACAGAGCTCCCTTCTTGTGTCACACTTTCACTTACACGGATTTCAACTTCAGAATACGTTTCTAAGCTTTCACCATGAGCTGATGAATAGCAACACTTAACATCGAAATAGCGCTCAGCTACGTTTAATAAACACTTCTATGTCAGTGGAAGCCACAAAGGCCAGCAACTGTGTATCTTTTAAAAAGCACTGACAAGAGAAAAGATTTATGCTCAGCTGCATCTTATATTTGGAAAAGGGCCATATGGGACAGTATTCTAACCTAGGCTGTTTGAGCGTTAACTTCTTTCTCAATCAATCAACACTTTCTGCTGAGATCCTAATTACTCAGAAATTGTACGTATTAAGTATCAGGCAAATGATTAATTTCATTTAAATGGACATTTGAATTTCTGTATCTGAAAAGTAGGCCTGTTGACTAGCAAAATGTAAAGGTCAACATTTCCCCTAAAAGAAAATTAAATTGCTGTCTGCTAGTGAAAAAAATTCAGTGTCCCTTCTTAAACACTGGGAATACTTAGTTTTTCTACACCTGTATCCGTAGACAAAACTGGCTCTGAGAGTCACTGACACAATACTGCTACATTCAAAGTGGCTTAGCTCTCCTCTTTCCAATATAGAGTAGCCCTACCTACACTCTACATTAGTAGTTTCTGGTCTGTATTATCTCCCACAGTACCCTCCAGTATTATCTTGTAAAATATTAGTTGGGACACACCAAAAAGGCGGCAGGAAAATTAGTCCATACTACAGACCAGTGTTTCAGCCCATGCCCTGCTCCTGTTTAGATCACTACCACAGACATAACCTTTATGAGTATGCAGTTCTGAAAAACAACAGGTTCTGTCTTCTGAGAAAACATCCTATTTGGTAAAGAGAAGTAATGAAAAGTATCTCCCTAATCTAGATGAGAGTATTTGTATGAGGTTTGAATAATACTGTTACTCCACCATCAATGTTTCTGACAGTAGAGGAAACATGCAGTAAAAACACATCTTGCTGCATCACTTTTCTCAGCAAGGGAAAATGAATTGTTTTATTGTGCACATCCTTTTCAACAAGATGAAAACATTGCTAAGTCTTTCAAGTGCACTCCAGAAACTACGCTGGCACACCTTTTTATTACTGCAGAGCACCAGTGGTTTAAATGAACTTCTCATATACACACAGGATCTCCATTGCATTTCTGAGTGTCGGATCAGGGCCTAAATGACTAGCTTGATAAAAAAACATTTATGCTAATATTGCCCTTCCTAAGAGTAATCAACAAGCTTTATGCAAATGTCAGTAAATGGGATCACTAACAACAGCAATAGCTACCAGATGGCTTTTCAATGGGCTTTTTTTTTTCCTGTTTCTGAGATTTGAATAATGCAATGCTTCCACACGTGATTTAATATGGCACTGGTTCTATCAGACGCATACCAATTTTTCTAGTGCATTGAGGGGTATTTTGTTTGCATTTACATTATTCTTCACTGAAACAGTATCTTGGAAATACTGTCTTGCCTTCAGGTTGCTCTTTCATATAGTACCTGTAAAAATCCATTAATGTTTCATCTATATTCAACTTCAAAACTATGTGTTACTAAGAGGTCTAAACAGGCTATTTTTGATGCAGCACCGGCCTGCTCACTAATGGACATAATCATGAACCACAAAATGAGTCAAATGCTTAAACCTCATTGTTAAAACTCTGCTTTGGAGCCATCATAATAAAATGAACCATTTTGTGTTAACCTTTAGCCTTTGATTCTGAACTAAAGCACCTGTCAGCACAAATGTAGTTGGTTGTATTGTGAATTGATGAAGCAAAAAGCTATTAGCACTGGAAGATTACACAGATTTTGATACAGCCTGACCAGTTACAAAGAAAGAGTTGCATTCTCATCCAACATGCAAGTGGGAATAATGAACATATACAATCTATTCAATATACCCAATCAATGTTATGTTGCCATTCTATTCTTCAGCTATTATAGTCTATCAAGAATTAGCAACATAATAGTAGGACTAGCTTGCACCTTCAATCAAACCCCAAACCAGGACTAAAAGTACTTGTATTGTCTCAGTAAAGGCTTAAAGAATTAAAGATCACAGAACAAATTTCTCTGCTCTCTACATCCTCCCTCAGGAATGGAGAGAAACTGTCCCATTAATTTCACAGGACAGTGTGTGCTGGAGACAGAAAGCAGTTGCATTTGGAAGGTGAGGAGGAAAGGAGAAAGAAGGGGTCAGAATTATGGATCAGCCCATTTATTCACTGTTGGCTAAGACAGAAAGGAAAGAGTAGTCTCTCTCAGAACCTGTTTTAATCCATCATTGAAAACACCAGAATAACTCAAAAATACTTTGTTAAAAGTGCTGTTTGCCTATTTCTTCTTCCACACATTCTCCACTGCAAAGAAACAGTCTTGCTAGGCATAAATATTTAGCTCATAATATTTTTCATAAATTAAAGCATCTTACAACGACCAAACTGTGTGTATTCCTGTACAAATATGGATGCTGGTTATTTTCATACCCAACAACAACAACCTATATTAAAATTGTTTATTTAGCAAATAATCAGATAATCTTGCTAACCTGTTTTAACACTGATCTTACAGCAAAAGAGAAAAAAAAAGTCTCAATTTCTAAACCGAATTTTTTAGTCAGTATTATACTTTCAAGATGTACTTCATGTACATTCGTCCTGACATCAGGCTTCGTATTTTATATTTAAAATGTTTATATACATAAAATACATATTGAATTTGTTGCTATTTGTACTTTCTAGGATACAGCAATGATGCAGTACAACTTGCATCTATTGTCATAGACTTGAACGTAATCTAAAAATATCAATTTTTGTGAGAATCAAAGATTTGAAAATTTAGGAAAAATGTTCAAAGTTATTTTTAACTTTTAATTTTTCTTTAAACAAATCATTTATAGTTAGAAGAATACTGCTGAACTCAGGCCTAGACATTTACATAATAGCAATATTCTTAAGCACAGACTTAATATTTAGGTTTATTTTTATGACTTCTTGACATAAGATGCACAAAATTACAACTACTTATTCCTCTTTGAAGCCCACACCTGATTAACTATATAAGACATTCATATGCTAAAGGTATTTGTGGAGGTGTAATTAAAGAGATTGAATGCTTAAAGTTTAATTGGAGCCTTCTTCCATGTTCACCAGAATTTGGGGGCACTTGACTTTTTCCAGGACAAAGTCTGGAGACAGTGTTTTCTCAGTCCAAAAGAGCTGGTCTCAAAAACACCCTAGTCACAAAGCTCAGAAAAATTTATTTCAAATTTTAAATATTTAAAGAAATTTTAGACAGGGGCAGTGGGAGCAAAGGTGACAATCTAATTTTCAAGCACTTAGCACTACAGCCTTCAAGGCTTGGTCTTTAAAGCAGTTTTTTGATGTCAGCCACAAACTTGTACAGTCTCATTGCATATGGTTTTATTGGACAGACATTTTTTCAGGCAGGTAAACCAAGTGAGTCTTAGTTGCTCATGAAAAAATTAAATATGCAAAAGGTTACCTTTTTTGGATGCTTCAAAACTGTCATAGAGATTTATCTTTTGGGTGTCGTATGTTAATGTGGTGTTTGGCAGAAGAGTTCTGTTTCTGTTGATTGTGTTCACAGCAAATCTGAAGGCTAATTCTTCTGCTC
The DNA here is from genome assembly GCF_000690535.1 of Cariama cristata. Classification (NCBI taxonomy): domain Eukaryota; kingdom Metazoa; phylum Chordata; class Aves; order Cariamiformes; family Cariamidae; genus Cariama; species Cariama cristata. Next base: position 9,562 of record NW_009622570.1, read on the forward strand.
CCATTGGACCAGATTCCACACACTCAAAAATGCCTCCTGGTAGTGGGAGAAAGAAGAAAGGGAAAAACAAACCACTAGTAAGCCAAAATGGCATACAAGAACACCTTTAATCGTTAGTTTGGGAAAAGATTCAACAGCCTGAAATTTTTAACTTAATAAACCTGATACAGTGCAACTCATTAAATTATCTCAGGATTTTGGCAAGGTTGGAGTCACACCATAAATAACCCAGCAACAAATCAAACTTACCTTAAGGAAAACCTGTTTGGTTTTTTTCTATACAATGTTCATTTTGCTACTGTAAATAAAAAGGGTGTGGCAATATAAACGGTATTATTTAGAAGCAAAACAGGAGAGACAAAGAAAATTTAATTATTATTTTACATATTTAAACTTAAAATGATCATATTTACCCCTTCCAGATCAACCACCACCTGTGTCTGCGTGGCAGGGGGAGGGAGATTTCCGAATTCTTGTTTTCTACTTTTCCAGACTTATGATACAGCTATAATAAACTGGAGACTTCACTGGAAATTCAACATATAAAGGAGCATGCAACTGGGATGCCCAGAACTGCCTCCAGAAATGAAAAGGCATAGATATTTTAGCATGACTGTGTACCTGAATGGACAAATATGTTGAGCAAAGAGTTCAAATTTTGCTTTTTTGCACTGAGCCACATGTACATGCTAACCGTATTCTCAGCAAAAACAAGAATCTAAGTAACTACACCTTGCATAAGCTCTATCATGCAATGAAATCATCCCTAAACAAAGCGTACTGCCACAAACAATAGGGACGTTCTAGAATGCTTCTGAGCCAGCCTTAATCTTAGATGAAGCAAACAAGTTTGTGAAACAGTACTGTGCTTCAGCTGTTTTTTTCTCATTAATGAGATATCATCACCCATTAAATGTAAATGCATACACAATTTGGGGTAACATTGTTTATTCTTGAGTCTGGAAAGGCCAAGGATACAGTGACAATATAAGTAATTTGAAGATATGTTCTTACTATGGTGACATAGAATGCCTCAAAAATAATCAGCATCTGTATGGTCTCTTCTGTCCTCATGCTAACAGCATCTGTCAATCCTAATGGATGGCCAATGGCCATCACCTGAGGATCACTAATTACAAGCCAGGCATTGTATCTGTGCAAGAAACTTTTTTCATTTGCTTTCTTCTACCTTGTGCTTATTCATTTCCAAAGTAATGTTGCTACCTGGCTTTGTTTGTCTAAAAAAATTTATTCAACACGCCACTACTTTCTCAGCAAGAGGCTCTTAGAACCGGAATGCACAGGAACTGAGTCAGACTGAACTTCACAAACTGCGATCAGTTTGTGAACAGACTTGTTGAGCAGCCAAGCAGCTAAACCATTTCTAAAGCAAAAAGAATGTGTATTTAGTTATCAACGCACTCTTTCTGATACCATTAAATATGAAACGGCTTTTCAGTTTTGCAAACCTCCTGCCTCTTTCAACCTGTTTCTCACTACAGGATGGAGGTGTGAACTTTTTTCCTGCGGATAAGCCCTTAAATTCCTGGTGAAAGCCCTAAGGGAAGATGCTCAAATAATATAATTTAAAAGCACAAGCACTAACCATTAAGATGAGATGTGGCTAATACTAATCATTTAAACATTAGTCATTTAAAACTGAGAATGAGGCACTGATGTGAGAAGCAGACCCTTAAGAAAAATTTAGATACCTAGGGAAATGATCTGAACTGATTGAGCATAGAATGTACATGTAATCAGTAATCAAATTTAACAATACTTCAGAAGATAAAGCAAAAGAAACTTGGACAATATTCAGGGAAATATAGGCCTAATACACTTTAAAACTGAAAAAAAAGGACCACATTTATTTGCATAATAATGCAATATTAACATAAAGGGTAATCTACTACTTTTGAAATGTTCAGGAAAACAGAGTCTGACAAACAAGATTTTGTGCTGCTAAGATTTACAGCATCTAAACATTGTAAATCAAACTGTGCCATATAGGAGGATCCTAGTTTGATTTGGGGAAAATCTTTAAAAATTGCTGCCGAAAGCTAAAAATTAGTGAATAAATTATAAGTATAGATATTAAGAGACAAGAAAAATAAAAAGACATTTCCATGAACATAATGAAAAGTAAGACTAATTTTATAGGCTTTCCTAAGGCATCTGGAAAGCAGTTATTCAAATGTATTTGAATAAACCAGTATCACACAAATAGTTATTAAAAAAAATATTATATCCTAAGTTAGAATGGATTCATAAAGGGAAATTAGGCATTACAATATCTCTTTCCTCTCCCTGAAATTTTTACACTGGAAGATTTCTTCTTTAATTTCAATGTGTCTGAAGCTCAATACAGTCTTCCTTCTTTATTCCTGTATTTTCCATTCTGCTCATTTCTAAATTCTTGAGATGGGGAATTCCTTGTCAAAGATGCAGCCACTACGCTCAGCGTAAGATAAAATAAAAATAAAAATGGATTTTGACCTCTCATATCTGGGTAATTCCTAATGGTGGTGACAGTCCATCACATATTAGGACAATTTTATGTTGACAAAGTCTCTATCTCCTGTGAGTGGCAACGATGTGTAATTTCCCACGTGCACCATTCAGTGGTTGCTTCCCTCGCTCACACATTCTCTCTCCCTGTGATAAATGTATCCTCTGCAAAGCTGGCAGCATATGGTCTGTCTGCCTCAGAGAAATTTCCATTTCTAGGGAAAACAGAGGTAGAATAACCTGTTTCTGTTGTCCTATGATTAGGATATTTTGCTAGGAGGAAGGAAAACATAGCTTCTGGTTTCTGCTCCTGAATATTTTCATGTTTTACACTAGATAGACACCAAATTAAAAATAAGAACCCTAGAGGAATACAGACTAGACCATATATTTGCAGTTTCCTAGCCATTTTCTAACCTGTAGGACGTCAAACTTCCACTAGGCTCCTTTCGTTTCAGTTTTATGCTACTTCTGTATCTGTCTGCTCAAGCAGCAGTAGAGGAACATCCAATAATTAAATATTTTGAATGCTGGCAGGTGTAGGTTCATCTTAACCTTGATGTAGGGTGCAGTGTTCAGAAGATCTCACGATGTCATGGAAAGATAGAGAGCTAGACAACGTCTCCCTGTGACATGTTTGTATGAAAGGAATTAACTGCACAATAAACAAGGAAGCTGACGCTCACACCATGTGTGTTATCTGTTTCTTCCCTGGTCCGGGCCGACCAGTGATCCATTCGTGGTACCTTGGCATGTAGCGACGCTACACCTTCACACTAAGAAAAGATTCAAATCAACAGGTTCTCAACGTGCACCATGTCCCGCCAGTATGCAAAATGGCTCAAAACGCCACGCTCCGCTGTAGTGAGTAACAGCTGCTAGCTTTAGCCAACCTAACACTGCACATAGGGCACCATCATTTTTTAATTTAACATCTAAAGCAGTTTAAATTGAACTCACACACGGAGCAGAGCAGGAGCTTAGGCAGACACGTCTGTATTCTGAATATCAGAACACAGTCACAAAACAGCTCCTCGTTCTCCAGGTGAGAGCCCTTTTAAGTGTGTGTGGAAGTCTATGCTTCAGATATTTTCAGGTTGTTCAGCAAAGGCACATAAATGAGTTCAGACATTAAAGGAATGCGAAGTTTTAAAGGGTGCTTTGTCCATTGCTGCATAAGATGCAAGTAGAAACATTTGGTAACCTTAAACTGCCTTGGTCTTACTGTTATGTTCTTATATTTGTTACTGAATATGTAAATAATAGCAAAAAAAGAATACTTTGAGTATTTCTAAAGAAAATGTTGTTTATTTCCACTGGCTTAATACTGGGACACAAGCCACAAATTACACTGCATTTTTTTATAAAATGGAAAGGAAAATAATAAAAAGGATTGGTTTTCCACTTCAGGTATACTCAATTATAAAGGGATAGTGGTTTCCAGAAGCTATTATGGCATACTGAGTCATGGTGTTCCTTCCCAAGCAGGCTGTTCTTTACTGCTGCTGTACCTTGTATTCAGGATAGCCTTATTAGTAATCAAATTGAAGAATGTACTGCACGCTCTCAGATAAGCAGACAGAAGAGTCATAAATATTGCCATTGATATGCGGACAAGCAGCAAAGCCAATGCCTATCTCTGTCTAACAGCTTGAAAAATGCAGGTGTTGGGGTTTGTCTTATTTTTGACACAACTTATATATCCGTAATAGGCAGATACATCAGTTCTTACATACAACCAGCAGTGTATCCTAAAGGAAATGGCTGTGTTTTCACTGCTACCTCAAAACAGAGACAGAAGACTTAAAAGGCGTAGTAAAACGTATATTTGGTGCTTAGCTTGCTTTAATGGTCTCATATAGGACTCCTTCATTTACAATATTAATGATATGGCAGTTCATCTCTGCCTTATAACAGTAACGCTAGGGAATATGGCATCACGTAGCTACAGCTCAATCTGTAGCTCATGAAGTTTTATTGACTACGTACAGTAGGTGACTGCTGTATAGCTGAACACTTTGTCAAATTTTTACTGTCGTGATAACCACTTAGCAAAAGCTCGCTAGATTTTAGTAGTGATCAACACCTGAGGAATCACAGTGATGAGGAACGTTTAAGACAGGCCAGTCCAAGCCAGATATGCAAGAGCAATTGTAAAACAATCTTTAAATACTGCACCTTTTGCAGTGGCATCCAGGATAATTCAGATCTCCTATTAAACTTGATATACTAGAACTGCTTTTACTGAACCTGAAATCCATTAGGATTTTTCAGCACACTTGTCACTATTGAAAAAACATTTATATAACCAAGTTCTTTTACCATAACCAATAGGGAAAATCCAGTCATCAAGGTAATACTGATACAGTAACAGTTTCTTCAGAAACAGAAACCACAGGGAAAAAAATTATAGTAATATTTCATAAAAAAAGACAGTATGTAGTGTCTAAAATAGCATTACTAATGTAGATGTCCTTACTATTTTCTAAGGAAAAAGAAAATCTGAAATAGTTTTTAAAGCAATTATATAAGTCCAAAAAAATGTGTTCTGAAACTGTTCAAATGAGAAAGTCTGCATTTTCCACCAAAAAGTTGAAGAATTGCGTTTTAGTTCATAAGCCACCTTGGTTTTCTCCAACTTTCAAATCATTCTCTAAAAAACAAAATCCAGAGAGGGGAAACAAAAAAGAAGTCAGCTTGCTACACATCTTAGCAAAAATTACAAAAAGAATTAAGAATTTAGTCCTGCTCTTAACTACCTAATTCCAGAAATAACAGGATAATCATCTGAATGATTCATCTTCCGTAAATCTCTCCTCCTCTTACATATGGAGAACTTCTGAAACAGATGCATGCCATAAAACCTGAGATACTGTTACCTACCTGAAATAAACCACATTCAAGGAAGCTTCAAAAGTGTCCAAGTGGCACTACAAACAAGCGAAATAGCAAACCTGGCTGATAGTAAATCAAATAATTTCTCCTTTGTCTCTAGTACAGTCCGAAGTTTGTTTCAGTACAAATGAATGCTCTTTAAGTACAGTAGCTGCGGGTTATTTTACGATCTGTGCCCTCTGAAAAAGTAAACCTTTAAATATATAACAGAAGGTCACATTACCTCAGATCATAATCTGACAAGTTAGAGGAAATGAAGCTTACAGACTACTTCAAATCACTGAATCTAAAAATATCTTTTTTTTCAATTTCATTGCAAGGATATCAACTATATACACAGAATTAAAACTTCCATGGTTTGGCAGTATCAGGAATTTACCAGACTAATTTTCAAATGTGAAATCAGAAGAGAAAAATTTAAACACAAACTCATTCTAATATAGCACTGTTGACATTAAAGTTATGGAAACAATGACATTAATAATAATTTCAGTTTTAACTGTGATTTCCTTGTATGAAGATGTAAGATGAAGTTTCATTTTTCCTAATATCAAAACAACTGGATAAAGATCTCACACATACACACACTAGTTATTAATAGCTATAATTTTTAACAGTATAGCTATATTATCGTTATCAGGTACATATCTGCACAAACTTACCAACAGCTAAGAAGAAGGTGGTCTTTATTAATACATTATAAAACGCACCATCAGTCACATTCTGGTATGAGCACCATTTTCCTAATGATACAGTAATTTTTAAAATATAATAATGTAAGCCTGTATCTTAAGTAACAGTTAAAAGGTGACAGAGCTAGCAATGAAATTATTTTATTTCTTCTTCCTTACCTCAGATCAATACTTTGAATATAAGACAACTAAGGTGCCCAGAACTAATCCGGATGTGACAAACAGAAATCTCTTACTCTGATCATCTCCCATTCAGAAAACATGAACTCTCAGTCTTTGTTTAATAAGCTAGAAAGATGGGAGAAAGGAGTAACTGGTATCTGTGAACAAGGTATTTGTTATAAACAACTTTTCTAAAAAGTGTTTCAAGAGAAAATGAAGCAAGTCTATCACATATTATACCGTTGCAATATATGCTTATATCTGCTGCGTTCCAATTTTGAAATTAGCCATTTGGTATTTGGAGCCAATGATTATGTAAGGTGGTAGTACGCGTAGAGGGATAAAAAGTCAAAAGCATATTATTGAGGGTTCAATGGATGCCAGTAACACTGTCAACATTGCCAGAGACGGAAGTGATGGCTTTTTGGAAGTGTGAAGGGACTACTGTTCTCCAAATACAGACATAGCCAGAAGGCAGTGAAGAGGCTTATCTGAAAAACCCAGTGTCACTGACGTGGCATGGATGATACTGGGAGCAGGAGGCACGGTAGGTGTTGTGCTACAGTGACTGATCAGGGGTGCTGGCTGAAGGCATTTTAGCCCTAATCAAGGGTGCCTTCGGCTGTACTGATAATCCTGTTTCAGGTCCTGTTATGGATTGGGAAGCTACAGAGGTGGTTGAAAGACCTCCACAAAGGTTGCCAGCTTAGACGTGTGCTTCCTATAAATACAGGACAAAATTACGTCTTAGCCACTCATTTCCGTCTGGAACAGGATTTAAGAAAATGAATCACTTTAATGCAAGACATTAAAAGCAAATGAAAAATTTTCTTCTTTACAACCTTTTCCATAAAACAATGTAGTTTAATTTTTTTATAGGAATTTAGAATACAGCAGTGTGAATCTGGACTACACCATGTTTTTACTATTCCTTTTCAAAATTTTACTGAAAGCTTTCTGAATCTCACAACAGGAAAAAGTTTAAAGGGATCGCTTGACATAGAAAACTCTGCTTATTTGACTTTGAAGTCCTTTTGATGTGGATAAGCCACTGTGGGAAAAGACAGTACACTTCAGGAATATCCTCTATCCATACTGAGTGTACACAGGGTTCGGAGGATGGAAGCAGGACCTGGAAGTTCCAGGGGTTATTTTCATTGCCAGTGATTTCTTGTGTGACCTTGGACAAGAAGCTTTTCTGAAAAATAAGTCTCGTCTCAAAACAGATGTAACAAAACCCTCAACCTTGCAATAAAGGCACAATTATTGGAAAATAAGTAACATGTTTTGAAATGAGACATAATTTATGTTAAAGGCATTCATGGAATCAGCATATGAAGGCATGATTACAGAATCCTGCAAGTCTTGCACTATAAAATGCATAGAAATACTACCTTCAGCGTTTAAATTATCTTTTCATCAATATTGTAGTGTAGTTCCATGAAACTGGCAACTTTAAGACATGGTTCTCCTAAAAGGATTTTAACAATCCACAGATTTAAGACAAATAAAACTATATTTTAGTGTCCAGAGAAGGGCAACGAAGGTGGTGAAGTGTCTGGAGCACAAGTCTGATGGGGAGCAGCTGAGGGAGCTGGGGGTGTTTGGTCTGGAGAAGAGGAGGCTGAGGGGAGACCTCATCGCTCTCTACAATGACCTGACAGGAGGGTGTAGCGAGGTGGGGGTTGGCCTCTTCTCACAAGTAACAAGCGATAAGATGAGAGGAAATGGTCTGAAGTTGCACCAGGAGAGGTTTAGGTTGGATATCAGGAAAAAATTTCTTCACCGAAAGGGTTGTCAGGCACTGGAAGAGGCTGCCCAGGGAAGTGATTTAAATACCTCCAGGAATGGGGACTCAAAGACGTGTAGATGTGGCGCTTAGTTAGGGACATGGTTTAGTGGTGGGCTTGGCTCTGCTAGGTTAACGGTTGATGATCTTAAAGGTCCCTTCCAACCTAAACAACTCTATGATTCTATGATACATCTTCTGATCGTACAATACATAAGGGGCTAAATATCCAGTCAATGTTAGGTTTATCCTGTTAATTTAATGTTAAATTATGTATCAGAACAGAAAGAGGTTGGTTTGGTTTGTTTTCTTAAATGTGAGGAAATAAGCATGGATCTCATTTGAACAAAAGCTTCTTTATCTTATAAAAGTGGTGAAAAAGATTTTTAAAGGTGAGTGCATATAGGTGATAAGTACCTTTAAAATTCTATCTTAATTATAATTTTATGCATTCTAACATCTTCTTTAAGCCAGATGTGACAAATGCCACACATCAGAATCTTATCTTTCATCAGCACAGTTCCAAATAAGCTTTGAAAAATCATAAATAAAATGCTACTAAAGAAATATTACTAGACTGGAATATGCAGCATACTTATAAAACACTGTTTCTGATAGCATCTCTGTTTATGAATATTACTCCTTTTAGACAGAAAAATCAACAGAGCATGACTAAACATGAGAGGCAAAATAAGAACACCTGAACACATTCATCTACAGTGTTAGAATGTACTATCTGCAAGATTTCTTCCCACTTTAAGGATGTACCGTAGCTTCCTCTGACACACTAAGCAATTTATTACAGAACACACTTGATAATTTCAATGCAATTATCACATTCATGTAATATTTAGTCTCTCATGACTAGCAGTAACAAAAGGAAACAAAGCACTAAATGAAATGTGACTACAAAATGGCCACAGGAGATTTTGTTAAAATGTGCTTTTCATTACTTCGGCTACCAAAATGTTTTAAACTGTCTTAAGGCAACACACCTTTGTTTCCTTCCCTTTTTTCTAAAGAGGCGGCCAACACCCAAATAAAAAGTGTTTCAGTCTCCATGAAGAAAACTTTTTTCCTCCAAAACTTCTTTAGAGAAGATAATACGCAAACTTAAATGGTTAGGTTTTACATAAATGCTTTCACAAGGACTAATGCAGACGCCTTACATCTGTTTACAGGCTACTTACTGGGCAGTTACAATCTTCAAATTTTCCTGCTTATAGATTTGAAGATATACAAATCACATACCATTTAATTTTATTCTAGAAAGTGTCATAAAATATAGTAGAACACTGACAAAAACAGTTCCCTGACCTCTTCATACAGACTATAGATAAATGATAACAATATTGCATTAGGCCAGGATTTTTTCTTTCCACCACACTGAATGCTATTCATCCATCTTCCCAAACATCGGTTTGTGTCTGGAATCACATTGGAGAAGCCAAACTGTACACAGACAATTAAGAAAATTTTATCCAGCTTTTCACTTGCTTTTAAAATAAGTGACTCACTCATGAGAAATATATAGACATTAAAAAAATAAATGTATTTTGAACTTAACTCCTGCAATATTGTGCTATTCAATACTAATATGTCCACATGCAAAACCTGGAACAAAAGGAGCTTTTTTCTTTCCCTTTTTTTTTTGGTTCAGTTTTGTTTTAATAAGGTAAACAAGAGTCAGGAAAGAATGTAGGACCCAGAGTCAGATCTTATCATTGTAATTTTTCAAGCAGGGCTTAGAGAAGTTGCACACCTAATTTCTCCAAAGAAATTCACAAAGCCTGTGGTTCAGGAGGTACCAGGAATCACTTGACAATTCTGTGGAAAGCTGAAAAGTTTCCCAGTAACCGTAGGCATCCAAGCATGTAGAGAAATACTGCAGCATAAGAAGCTCATGCAAGGATCCCTCAACATATAAAGATGAAACAGGAAAGTGCCTAAACTTGACAGAAGTCAGAAGGCTCTTAAATTGGTAGAAGTTCAAGGCACAGCTTACATGGAAAGACACCTTCAATGAAATATACTGCTTGTGATTATATGGTTATTAATTTTTTTCAAATAAACAACACGTTAAAGCGCTTGCCTATAAAGCAGAAAACCGATTCCATTATGTACTGAACTCTAAGCCCATGTCTTTCACTGTTCAGAACAATGCCCTAACCAGCAAGCAATATACTGACAGATAATTTTCAACTTTGATTGAAGACAGGATACCACATAGAGAGGAATTTTCAGTCTGCAAGATCCAGAAAACAAGAGCAAGCCTGAAGTTATCATATACTTCTATATACATCCGCTAGGTATGAAATAGGTGCCAGTCCATGATTTCCAGATCATTTACTTCTCATCCAATAGATGTCTTGTAGAAAAAGTTTAAATAGAAGAGAAAGTCAGGGTGAGGACTCAGGTTTTCTTCCTGACTGATCTACAGCTTCCAGGTGCTTTCTTATTTAATCCTATGTTTCCTTCCACAGTACCAGTGCACTTAAGGCCTATACAAATCTTCAAAATAAATAACTTTCACTTCCTTTTTCCAAAAATATCAAGATACAAAAAATCTTATTGAAATTACTCACAGAAGCTTAAAATTACAACATGTGATAGAAGATCAATTTCTCTCTGAAAACAGAAAGCAGGAGTACTCATTCTCATGGCTTTGGACATTAAAAAAGGTCAATAAGGTTTATTTGCAATCACAAAAGACTAAAACTGGAACCTTGCAAATGGATACACAAAAAAATGCCTGACCTGAGCTCTACTGAATGCCACGACCTCTGTTAAAGTAAGTGAAATTTGAGCATCTGGATCCTCGAGCAGAGTCTTTTCCAGAAATAAAATGTATAAATTATTACCACCAGCTTCAGGATGATGATTTATTTTTAATACTTAATATTTAAATGTTCAGGAGTTTAAGTGATTTATGCAAGTTCAAAAACTGTATTTTCACATTTTTTTTTCCTTCTCTCAAGATTTGCACAGAGAGAATCCTTCAGTAACCTGAAACAATTCTTATGAAGTATATTCTCTAATTTAATTTGAGAGAGGAAAAGACAAAAGACATACCTAGGCTTAAAAAATATATATATACACACACACATAACAGAAGAGATGTAGAGTACAAAATATCATTTTATGAATGATATGAACTGTATGTACTTTTCACTATCCACAGAATAATCTTTCATAAATTGATTTGGTTTTGCAATCGTTCATAATACTCATTCTTTGGGCTAATAGTGTTTAGAACTCTATTGTGGAGAAAGGTGCTAGAACTGCTTTTGAAGTTTTTTAGTTATTTTTATATTTAAGGAAAATACTTTCAAATATTAGTTTGCTACATCATGTTCTACATTACTTTATAGTAATGCATTGCTACTTCCTAACACTGCCATGTCACAGTGCATTAACTGGAACAGCTTATGGTTTCCATTTTGTCCTCAAAGCTATTAAAAGATAGATTTTCTTCAGTACTGCTTGAAGCATTTAATAATCTTTTCAAAGTGTTTCCTGACTGTATTACAATTAAAAAGTTTGAAATCATTGCTATAGAAATGCTGTGAAATAGCAGGAGAAGTTGCAATAGTCATAAAAGAATTAAAAAAACAAACTTCAAATCCAGACTGATGGAACAATTTTAAATGAGACAAAGTTTTTGCAGTTACATTTAATGATGTTTTGCTTCAGTACTCAAATGTTCAGCTTCAAAAAATGTTTGAATCGGAGAGTTGTTTAGAAACTAAGTCATTTTCTTGTCATCTTAGTAACAATCTCACCAAAATCACTTTTGCCAAAAGTCTTGTTATCCTGTTTCAAATATGATATGTGCTGCTACAGGATTATGGTTTAAATACTTAGAAACAATTTTCAGAAGACCAAGGTGGGTTATTCAACATTGTTTGGAAAAATCTTCACTACTCCTGTCCCTAATGTACCAGCTGCTTGGACTGTATAGAAATGGTAGTTCTGTATTCTCTCAGTGATTCACTTTTTGACTCTTTAGCCACAGGAGAAAAGAAAAAAAATAAAAGCGCGATATATCATGAGTACAGAAACAAGAAAATAGCATCAGCAAACAAGTATTAGCTGCTGATGATAAAAACTCCAAGAGGTAAGAAAGATCTGTAGTGAGATTGTCAAGTGCTAATGTAGGTAAAAGAGAAAGTTAAATAAAACCAAAAAAGCTTATCTCTGAAAGTAGAGGTATTGGGCACGTCTGCCGTTAGACTGTGCAAATTTATTAAAGTTTTAAAAATCCATTGGATCAGATTCCTTGAGCTCACCTATTTGAGAAGTTACACCAATAGTGAAACATACTACATTGTGTAATGTGACCTAAGATAAATTATGCATCTCAGTATGACTTATACAAAGAAGACACTAGCAGAAGAAATTAAGACATTGTTCTCCAAAGAAATGAATGAAGTGTACCATATCAAGTCCATAAATAGCAAGAAACAGAAATTTAAAGCTTTTTGGAAGATTTACATACTATTTTTCTTCTAAATATTACACAAAAGATGTACAAATTTTGCCAGATTCGTATTTCTAAAGTAATTCAATTAAGATGACAAATATCAAGAAAAAGCATGTTAATGCATATGAAAGCTGAGTGCTTCAGAAACTGATAATTTAGGGCAGACTCATGTGGAGAACAGATTCTAGTGGGATCTTGGAGTAAACAAGCAAAAAGGTTTAATGAGGCACAAGAGGGTCTGTTGTAGTATGATACAGATCAGAGATACCGATTCACTTCTCCAGCGATAAACCAGCAGGGTTTAATTCACAGCCTGCAGAAATATTATTGGCAGGGCTCGGGGAAAGCATCGTACAGAAGCAGAACGTAAAAAACATTTGATCTGAAGCACAGAGACACTGAACACTTTACACTCTCATTTGCAGTACATTTGACTGTCATTTGTTTTACTTAATAATTACCCAATTATCTTTTCCATGATAGGGAAGGTGTTTATATTCCTAATGACTGAAACGTGATCTAGGTGTGCGAACAATACTTCCACAGTATATCCTTTCACTCTCTTCCCATCTATATCCCAGAACTCAGCACTAGTATCCAGGGTGACTGATCATCAATTATATGCAGATCTTTTGTTTCACTAAGAGTGTAAATGTTAAAAAGTTATTAGCTAATATGATAATTATGCCCTTAAAAGTTGCTCACTAATTTGATAATTAAGTTTTAATTACTGAATTAGAAGCCTCTTGGGAAAAATTGAACAGTTGTTTTGGCAGGAAAGCAGGCGTTATGCATCCTACCTTATCTGAACCCTATGTACGGATTAAATATTAACTGGTATCTTATATGAAGCAACTCTTCCTTTTTATTCTCTCTTCTATATATTTTTCTAGTACATGGTCAAACTCTTCCAGACAAATACATTTTTAACCACAAAACTGTCTTACCTACTATGACCACAGTATTAGCTTTACTTTTTTATTTACAAGGATATACTTTTTTAAAAAAGCAAGCCTAAAATGCTTTAAACTACTTTGTTCACAGTGAAGACTCCTATCTGTCACAACAGAAGACTAGACAGTAGAAATACTCCATGTTTTTCTTCTAATTTACATGATTTTAATAAATTTTTTTTTTCATCCATTATGATCAGTTTCTCTCCATGCTGAGGATTTTTTTTTTTTTTTTAAACACCACCACAGAGGAGATAATTTTTTGGGAAGGAAAAAGGTGCTCCATGAATCATAGGTATCATATGAAATGTTTTCTCAAGGAACCTACATCCTACAACTGGATTTGCTAGCGTCTAACAAAACCAGTATCTTCACTGAAGGTCATTCTGTTTTGGGCATACAAACAGGCTATCTGGCCACCTTTTTCACAAAGCTTACCTCTGCAACCTCTGTTTTCAGGTATTTGAACAAGGAGGCATACTTAGCAAGACAGTAGGATATCGACAGAATCACCTGAACTATTTCCATTAGGAAAACAGTCTAAATATCAGCAACAAAACAGGGGGAAAACAGGTTTAAAACACCAATCTAGAACATAAATTCTACAATAGTGTATAATGTGGAAGCTCTACTTTCATGCTGATATCTTGCACATAGTTTTAATCCCCTCTGGGAGAGGAAAGAGTAGGGGGCACAGGGAGTGAACGACTGAAGTTGAAGATTAAGACACCTATATTTAAAAGCCCATAGGTGTGCTAGGGGTGTGAGTTCCCATTGTATTCAACGGAGAACAGTTCAGTTCACCCGAGTACGGTCATCCAGGACCCGATACATAGGGGTTACCTGACAATGCTGAAGCTACCCCTCCTGGCCTCTGGTACAGAAAAGGAATGTGTCTTTCCCAGGTCTTGTGTCTTATCTACAGAAGTGGTTCTGAAACACAAACAGACCTCAACTTTTACCAGTCCTTTTGTGGCTTATCGGTACAGCTTGCCCATTTCATCTGCTAACTTCCTTCAACTAAAAGGGGACTTGGCACACATGTGTCTGAACACTGAACCAAATCCTGCTCTTTTCAAAAATTATATGATAGATCTGGAAAATGTAAAGAGAAAGGCAACAAAGTATATAATGAATTTCACATAAGGAGTGAATGAGAAAGGATAATTCAACCTGGAAAACAGACAGCTTGAAGTGACACTGAGCTCTGCAAAAACATGTATGTCATGCAAATGGCAGGTACAGTTTTCTCATTCACTGTTTCTTCACCTACAAGAACTAGAGGGCCTTACTTAATGCTAGTTATGAAGCATTCAGTGCCAATTTTCACTTTTTGCAGAGGTATGACTTTGATATAGCATTTATGACTTAGGGAAACCAAACAAGAAAGAGAGTTCAGTGTAGTAGACAGTGGATATTACCGTGTCCTAAGGTGGCTTAAAATCCAGTAACATTACAAGACAAAATAAATCTTCTGTTTGGAGCCAGGGAATTTTGCTTCTTTCTGACGATATGAAGTTGTGATATTTGCAGCAGACAACTTTTTGTAATACAGGCTTACCTAATAGGTGGTTTGTATGCTGAGAGAGAACATCTTTGAAACTGTTATCTGAATTCTCTCCATTTGATGTTTATTGTGGAGAGATGTATTTGTTCACCAATAGCAGCAGTTTATCTAAAAAAATTTAATATTTCTCAAGCACAGCTGACAGATAAAAGTCCTAATAAATTTGTCTTTAGTGACACACAATAGAATTGAAATGTGTTATTAAAATTTATCAACAGAAAGGTCAGAGGCAATTATATTTAACATTTTGGTGATGTCAAAACACAGGTACATTTTTACCAGTTTCTAGACCTCTAACATGTTTTTGCTATACCAAAGAGCAATGTGATTAACCTTCATTTTTCTTCCGTTTAGGTCTTTATATTAGTATGAGTTTTGCTGTGTTGAAGCACTACATTTTTAAAATATGGAAGAGCTTGAAATCATTTCTATATTTGAACCAAGTAACAGATTATCCGAAGCTACTATTGGATTTCAGTTTAGGAACGGAAGTGATCAAAGCCTCATTATTAAACCAATTTTATGGCGTAAGTTTTGGGTAGTATTTAAAGACCAAAAACCACCAGCTTTTTGAATACTTAAGTCTTGTGCAACAGGTGTTAATCTGACTGTCATCATTCAGAAATTACATGGACCTCACAAAACAAGACTTTGTTACCTTCACACTTTTGTGTGGCAAGGAGTAGCTTAAGTTTAGCACAGATACTGCATCTGACCATTTTTATCTTTAAAAACGGTCATTTAGCTTTTTCTAGTGTTTAGAGATTCACCTCTTCCACTAGTAAAGCCTCAGAGACAATTCTGAGCCAGGGGGTTAGTTACATTGCGCTGGTTTCAATGATTTTTTGTTGTTGTGGTTTGGTTTTATCTTGGGCTCATCAGCCCAGCAATTCAAGATTATTTGCAACCACAGTCAATACTTTAACACTGAGTTATAAAGAGGAATTTTGGGGAAACACAAAGCAAGATTCAGCTGCCTGAAAACAGGCATCTACTGCCCTTTCAGACTGCCTGAGACTTTCTTAGGGTGCAACCTGTAGAGGCTGGCAGATACGGCAAAGGACTCAGAGTTGCAAGCAGTTTGTAACTGTGGCTGGAGGCAATATGTCTCATAGCACCTACATTATGGCAGCTGAATCCCACTCCCTGGGTGGGATTCAATTTCACCTACTCTTAGTTTTCTTAGATGTCCCTTCCGAGTTGGTTATTGTAAGCAGCCTTTATAGTCTGCCTTAAGACGGGATTAATTGTATCCTGAAAGCACTATTTAAAGACGTCAGGTCTCCCCACTGTTCGTCGTTGAACACACAAACCCAACACTCCTAAATACTCTTGCACAATCCTCAGTGATTTCCTGCAGGTGAACCTCATTAACTGTTTTTCACTAGAGGAAAAACTAAAATCTTATTTCAGCAATCATTCTGAAGGTGATACACAAAACAGATGCATACAAAGTGGTGTTAGCCAGTTTCAGGTACACTGACCTGCATTCCCCTCAAAAAAAAAGTAAATTTTGTCTCAGTTTGCTACCTTTCACATGTTTCAGACAACTAAGACATTGATAACTGACAATAACTGCTTAAATAACTAATAAAAAACAAGTGGTCACCTTCTGATCCAGCTAAACAGAATTTACTCCCTGAACTAGAACTTCATTTTCACTAAGCCAGTATATACCCATTAATAAAAATAAAATTAGAGTTACTTATATAAAAATAATTTTCAGGTCTTTTGAAGGTACTTTGAAAAAATCTGTAAAGATAGAGCTTGCCCACTAAAAATTATACAGGTAATACAGAATACACTTATGTGTACAAAATTCATCCTACTAGAAGACTGTTAAGTTAGTATGATAGCTCCCACTATAAGTAAAAAACAAAGGCACTTGCAGAGACTGATTCAAAATAGATAGACTGAAAGGCTCTTGGCACATATCCTTTTTCTTCCTGCTCGTTACAGAGTTTAGATAAGATGAATTAAAGCTTGTCCTTCAAGCCT
This sequence comes from Cariama cristata, assembly GCF_000690535.1. Lineage (NCBI taxonomy): Eukaryota > Metazoa > Chordata > Aves > Cariamiformes > Cariamidae > Cariama > Cariama cristata. Next base: position 26,609 of record NW_009622570.1, read on the forward strand.
CTTTCCTGCTGGTTCTCCTCTGTGTGTAAGTATCTGGATGTCAGTATGGGAGATACCAGCACCTGAGCTGGTAACGATAGAAAGGTCCAGCAGCAACAGCTTTCTGACACAGTACACTTCTATATTCATCATTAATTTTATATTTACACTCCACTGTGTTTATTTCTTATTCTTTACCAGTTGCCCTTTGTTACCACGTTGCTCTTTAACAAAGATATAAGTATTTATTCTGATATTATGGAATACTGTTTTAGTTGTTATTGTGGTTTAATTATTTACTGTTAACTGCATTTTGAAACACACAGCTGTCATAAAACATCTTTTGTCTTTTATGAGGGACCTTCCTTACTGTTTTCCCCCAATAATCAAAAATGAAAGATTCCATGCAGTGATTTTTCCGATGTATGTAGCAGGGATTTCTTTAGAACTGACACAGGTAGAAGCACATCACTCTCCAGCACAAAAAAAAAAAAAAAAAAAAAAAAAAAAAAGAGGCAGGATTATGTTGTCATACATATAAAGATATCATGTAAATTAGATTTAAACAACATTGTCTTAAATTATCAGCCTATCATTGTTAGTGACCACTTTTGAGAAAAACAGGTTTTCCAGCCTTTCATATTGATTTATGTAAACCACTACCCTCAGTGTCTTTGTAATTCAATTCAAATCCATAATGAGTCAGACCTGTGGAAGGGCCTGTTCAGAATGAACAGTGACACCTTCGTTGAAATGCTGCTCATGCCATGGAAACAACAAAGCATCAAACCTTGGCTTTTACATCTGGCAACAGGTTTGCTGGGAAAGAAAGAAAGAGTCATTTATTCTGTTTTTCAGAAAGGTGGCAATACAGATAGAATTAAACATTTACTTTGGGGAGTGTAAACTACTACTTTGCCTTTTTCACAGGTGTATTAAGCTGTTTTCTAGATTTGTTTGGTACCTTTTAGCTTTTTCTGCATTGAAGTCTATACACAGCGCCCTCTGAAAAGCTTCTGTGACATTTAGGATACTTCTTTAAGGCCATTGTTCCTCCATTTGAAGCCTAATCTCCAAAATATATCTTCCATTTTGCCTGTGTTGAGGTCTTTACCCATGAATAAAAGAAACTAGAAGCATGTGTAGAAAACAAGGCAACTGTTTTAAAATCTTCAGTTATTTCAGGTTTTTTTCTAACATATCAACAAGTAAATTATTCTGAAAATTATATAATTACATAATATAATTATATAATAAAAAATGTGAAAATTATTGTGTAAATTATTGTAAAATATTTTTACAAATGTGGCTTAATACTAACATGAAATTAAATACACCTTTTGCCCACGCCAGTTTGTTAATAAAATAATATCCTTAGACCAAAACTTTATGCAGCCACTTTCCAGACAGATTTCGATCTCTGACTCACATTTCCCCAAGCTCTATCAATATTTTTTTAACTTGGTGCTGTTTTCTACAACATAATGTAGAGCTACAAAAGTTTATCTTTCTCATTAACAAGGAGTAATTTTAAGGATTAGCTGCAATTCTGCATTCTGAATTTTTACACCTTCGATTAAAAGGCTATTTTCAAAACTTGCAGGGGCTTAAAGTCAAATTCTGTCTTCCCTCAGCTCCCTGATAGAAGTTTTCATTAGACATGGGGCAATATATGCACATCTCTGCTCTACTCGGGTCTGCCTGCAGATCTGTTCTTTCAAACCAGCAGGCTAATGAAGTGCAATAATACAAGACTACGTATGTGGAATGCAGTATTGTCCATGCTAGAAAGCAGATACGCAGGCAGTGTACTGCAAAACTAATGCAGAAATGTATAACCAAACCACTGATTCAAAACCAACAAGGAATATGGATGTATCAGCTGGTCACTCAAGCCGAAAATAAGAGCCCTGCTCCAATCCCCATTTCTGCAAGCTGTTTCTGGATCCTTCAGAAACAACTTAACTGGATAGTTTTAAATTTATGGACCTTCAGAAGCAACAAAAGACTTAAATAAGTGCATTCTAAACATATTTCAACTCAGTTCTCCATTCTGAATGGTTCAGCTCAAAGACCTTATGCTCCAGGCTAGAAATTGCTTGTTGATTGTGCCTTGTACGGCTTCAGCAAATGACAGGCAACCGTAATCAGAAAGGACTCTCATCAGCAGGAGAGTCTCACATGTGCTATCCCTTATGCATGCTATTGTAGGCAATCACTGCTGCTAGAATTAGAGAATTCTTCAAATAAAATCTCTGTTACAGTCTTGCTCAGCTATTCACTTACACATACAAAAAACACAAGGAGTGATTTAGACTTCAGATGATGTTTATTGTGTACTTATTTTTGCAAGATGCAGGTTTCACATCAGTAAGATTTTGTAATTTGGGCAAATTATGCTACATATTTTTTTTTGAAAAGAGGTGGTTTGTTTTGGTTTTTAAATTACATTTCAGACTTTTACATTTCCACTTTTGCTCAAGTTCTTTTATACTTATGTTTTAGCTATTTTAAATTGCCCCTTAACAGAAAGTGAAAAATCAGAGTTCCAAATTGAAATTTCAAAATGTTCCTTTTTCATGCCTTCTTAAATTTGGTATGCTGGTAGCCTTAGATTAAACTGTTCTTTCCTACTGTTCAATGCTGCCAATGAAGTCTGGGAAACCTGCAGATTTTTTCAGTTTTTCTAACCAGAGAGCAAAGCACTCAGAAGCTTAGAAATGTAACAACTGAACACATTTGTTCAGTCATGTACTGATAACATTAGGGATGGAGCTTTTCCAGAGTAGCCATTTCTTGGGGACTGGCTGGACATTGGTCTACTGGTGGTGAGTGAGTGCTTTTTAATCATTTGTTCCTTACTTTTTCCTCCACTTACAGGAACTGCCTTTGTCTTGACCCACAAGTTATTTTTCCTTACTTTTACTCTCCCAGGTGTCACCTCCATCCCTCTGGGGGTGTGAGGTCAATCCACCATAATTCATGACTCTTCTCTACCATACTGGTGACCATTGTGGAGAATCTTTGAAGGGCTCTGTTTGGACATGCATGTATTTGTCCTGAAATTTAGCTACATGGGGTTTGATTGCAACCCTGTGCTTCAAGGTGATAGTTGTGGATTACAAATACTTTTCTTGGTTACAAGTGTAGAGCATCTAGAACTGCTATATTCAATTGATTCACAGATGAGAATATGCTGCACATTCCCTGTAGCTTTGTGTTATTTATTAAATAATCTCTGCTGTTTATTGTATTTTACTTTATTATTGAGAAATAAATTGTCCTAATAAATACAGTGAATTGAAAAATTAAAATGTTTGATAGTCTGAATGCTGATAAAACAAATAAATTCAAGGTTAGATTTAGCTGTCAAAATGTATTTCTAACTATCATTAGTGATGATCTTTCCTCTCTCATTTCCAACTTAGTGGTTCCATGACATTCCATTTGCTTTCTTTTAGCAGTTTATTAACTTCTCTGTTCCCCATACATTGACATTCCTTGCTTCAGTACGTTGCCAATATTCATCAATATCTTTGTCAGCGTATCTGAAAACCTGTTTTAAGAACTGTTTATTTAGCCCTAAAGCCTGGAAGTTATTGGCTCAGTCTTCTAGGAAATGAACAGTTTCCTTGGATAGCACTGATTAATTATTTTACAGTTCTGAAACCCCAAATGACTGAAAAATTTAGAAATTTAGAAGGAAAAAAAAGACGGACCCAGAACTAGTCAAAATTTGTATCAACTTTTCTTACTTCACTACTATAATTGTGTTTTCAGGAGAGTACAAGAAAGTCTGCATAGTCACAGGCCAAATCAATTTCTGTTCAGCCAAACCTAAGATTTTAATCTAAAGAAAGATGAGATGTCAAAAAGAGACTTTCTGGAAACCATTACTGCAGCAATATCATCTGAGCAATACTTTTGCCTTCATTCACAAACTGATACACATCACAGTTGCCTCAACCCTTCTCCTGCGCCTCCTACCTTGCCCTCTGCAGTCAGATCCCCTGATAGTACAGGAACATCGTATTCCGTTCCAGAAACACTGTTTGCTCACAGCATCAAACTACAGATACAGATCGCTCTCAGGAGTTGTTCCAGACACAAGCTTAGAGCAGAATGAATTAATGCCCGCCACGCGTGCACTACTAAAAATGTGCATTTGACAAAGCATTTCACAAATATGCATTTCAAAATTCATTCAATTTGTCCAGGACACGAGCACACTTGCCAGCAGAAGGGCCATTAACGAAGAGTAGTAAAAGGCAAACGTAATACCTGTACTGAGAATCACTGTTAGGTTCAACTCTATTAATTACTTGAGAGTGAGGGTAAAAGCACATTAATTACATTAACACAGCACCTGAACTGGAAGGTTCTGCAACTACTACTGAAAGCAGGAATAACATGCAATCAACAGAACAGATTCCATTAAACAAGAAGAGTGTGTGAGAGCTGGAGTGAAAGTAAGGCAAAAAGCTACTTCATTTAAATCATTAAAAGAATAACACAACGCTAAAACCTAGGTGTGATGTCTCACAAATCTGCAATGCAGTATGTCAGAGTTGAAGCATCATGCCAAAGCCCACAGGGGTTATGGTTGTAAGAAGAATCTACCTGAAGCAGGGTGCAAAACTAAATGCTTAAGAGGAGAGCAGAGGGTAGGGATGAAAAAACTAAGCCCAGGAAGACTTGATGAAGTGCATCAAAATAACAATCAGCTAGGAAAGTGAATAAGATCTGCAAAAGTTATGATTCTGCAAACATAGTGTGATATTTTCAAAAAAAAATCTCAGAGCACATTCTTTTCACTCAAGTGCAGGGGATTTGCCTCTCAACTATGGATGAGGAAACTACTATGAGGGTTTGTTTAAAAAAACTATCATAATAGCCAACAGAATGGCATGGAAAAGGCCAAATACCCAAGTTGAGAGTCACAAACAGAAGGGATTTTCTTCACACACATACATACAACTTCATTCCTCTATGCCTCATTCAGCTCTTGTGCATCCAAATTTTAGTCCCCTATTTCTCATGTCAATGAAATAAAGATGCTTGCAGCCATTTATTAAACCCATCTGAACGCTTACCTCTAAAGGACAGTTAATACTTGCCAAATGAACCTCTGCCAGCTGCTTGCCCCTGTTGGTGTCTGCTTAGTCCCCTCACTGCATTAAATCCCTGCCTCTCTGTCCCAAAACTCCCACTCCATTTCATCTGCATCCCAAGCTTTCTCACTCTCTAACACCTACAGAACCAAGCAATGCACTTTCTAGACCCAGAGGTGATAGTTACAAGCTGTCCCCCAGTTGCACAGAGCCAACCCACACCAGAGAATGGCTGGGAATAACCAACATCTCCACTCAAGGTTATGTACGTGTTTGGCAACCTGTCTATCTTGTATCCAGGTAAAAACAGTACAGCAAGACCATACATCATGCAGGCTATTCAACAGTACCATTCACAATGTCGTATCATTTAGGAATAATTTATCATGAGTAGAAACGAAAACTAAGATCAAGTTGGCAAGCAAGGTTTTTCAGCCTTTAGAAGCCCAATCCAGGCAAAGATAGAGTCACTACTAAGATGAAGGGAGAAAAACTGAAATAAACAATTCAAAAGAGACTAAGTAGACATCTTTAAAAGTCTTACTCACCAGAACAGCCTGAGCCAATAACATCTACACAAGCATAGCTATACCTTGGCATTCCAAGTTACTTTCTGTGAAATCTCTTTCATATATTTACTTCATTAATCTAAGCTCCTAAAACATGCATCAAGCATTGAAGAATGAGTTATTACTGGGAAGAGTAAGATACATACTGTGACAGCTGACTACAGTCCAAAAAGTAAAGATTTACCCACTCTCCCCAGATTTGTTGATATTTTCCAGAAAAGGAGACAAATACTTGTTTCAGATAATAATAAACTTTTAGCTTTTAGAAATGCTACAAGTTCAGATATCTCATTTGCAGAGAAGTCAGCGTCTCCTGTTCTCACTGACTTTTTCCTGTATGGTAGGATAGTCATTACCTCGGAAGTTCTCAATTTTTTCACTTCTTTCCTTGACAATCAGATCCATATTCTACTATGTCTTAAAAGAAAAATCCCAGAGTGTAATTCTACATTGATTTGGGCCAAAAGCTTTTAATAAAAAAAAAAAAGGGAGGGGGAAGAAATGAACAAATCTTGGCATTCTACTGCCTTAAAAAGACGTTAGAAATCAACTTTGCATTCATTCTGTGGGTGCTTTACATTTATCCACAATGATAATCTATGACTACTGACCTTCCCTCTCAGCTTATCCCAGTTTAAACCCTATAGAACTTCACCTTCCCTGAAAGGTACAGAAATTTTCTCACACAGAACAGATGTTTCTCTAAATGCAGACCTGCGGCTCCATAACTACATCCACAAAATATCTTCCAATTGAGGTTTAGACCAAAAGGAGGCCATCAAGAAATTAATAAAGAGGTGATAATAGTTAGAAAAACTGCCATTTATGAATGCTCCCTCTATCAAATTTTCAAGCCCAAAACCAGATTTAAGCCCAAACCTAGGTTTCATGTCCAAAGAAATAAAATAGTCTGACTAGCTGGGTTTACATTGATTATAAAAATAAATTAAAAATAGCACTGATATTGGCTCTTTACAAAGACAGCAGTTGATAGTATGATAGAAATTACTGTGGTAAAAGCAGTTTGAGGGTAGATAAATGTCAAAAAAGATTATATGAGAAGGCACAGATCTATGAAGTTTTTGAATAATTTTATTGTGTACAGAACCACCGACATTTAGTCCTCTAGTTGCTTAAATAAATGATTAAGATATTATATTTTCCTCACTTCGATGTTAACAAATTAAATTGATGAATAGCTTGCATATTTCACATCTTCCCAGTTTTCTCAACTATTCCAATATTATTCTCATTATGTTTTATTTTAGATTTATTTTCAGTATCCATAAGAGATGAACATTCAAGCAGATATTAAGTTCCACTAAAGTGCCAAAGTATTTCTTCCATATACAGATATTACAATATTTGCTTTATGAATCTTATTTGGATCAAGGGAAAATTTACCAAGAGAAAAAAAACGTGAATTTCTTCATAACACTATCAGTTCATCACGTAAGTGCAGCTTATCTTCCTCTTCTAGGAAGATAAATTGGTTAATGTCTTTGAAAACAATGGCCGTATGCCATAAAAAAAGTGCATTCCAGTTTTATAACCCAACAAGAGACTCCCTCAATAGTTCATTACTTCCTTTATATTCTGGACATTTTTTACACAATGGATACTGTCAACAATTTCTTTTTTAAATTCACTTACATAGCATCTAGGAATGAGATTGTGGTTTGGTGATGGAAAATTTACAGTACAAAGCAAGCTGTTTATGCAAGATGATTGTGATTATCTCTTATTGCTTTGGCCCATTGCCACTTTATTAATAATGCATCTTTAGCATGTTCCTTATTGTTTATTAGCAGCAGTGATATACTAAAAACAGTATCCTAACGCAGGTGGCTGATGAGGCTTTTTAATAAATGGTAAGTGTATTTCTTTGAATAGATAATAACAGAGTGCCTAGTATATTTTATTTAATTAGTCATTATAACAGCAGTTTGACATTCTAGACTCAGACAGCATAGAACCATAGATTCATAGAATAGTTTGGGTTGGAAGGGGTCTTTAAAGGTCACCTAGTCTGACCCCTCTGCAATGAGGGGGGACATCTTCAACCAGATCAGGTTGCTCAAAGCCCCATCCAACCTTGAATGTTACCAGGGATGGGGCATCTACCACCTCTCCGGGCAAACTGTTCCGGTGTTTCACCACCCTGAGGATGTTTCAGCTGCAGTGGTTAGAAGCTAGATGTAAACATGTTGTCATACAAATACTACCAGTGTTAGAGCCTCAGTATCAAAAGAACAAGAGAAGTAATTGCTTAATATGTTTTGGGTTTTTCCCCCCCACCTCTTTTTATACACTTGGGAAAACTGGAGTGCTAGTAAATCAATTCAATACAAACATAAGTTATGAACTACAGTGGAGAATCTCCGCCTGGACAGGAGATTTTTTTGTTGAAGTCTACATGGTCATTAAATATAATAGTTTTCAAGTACTACAGGAAAATACACAGCCTCAACCTAATCACAAGTCCTACTACAGTTCAGCAAGGTTAAGAAGAATGAAGGAGAGCAGATAGTCCTATTTGATTTAAACGTAAGTGAAAAAGTTGATGCAAGAGCTTTCTTGTCAATATAGTAGCGAAAGGAAAGAATAACAACTTCCTAATGGCTGCTGAGAAGCATTGAATTTTCGTTATTTTCTCTTTCTGATTAGTCCTATCAAACAGTTTCTGCCCAAGGAAGCTTCCCTTCCTAAGGGTGCTATTTTCTTTCTCAGCTAAATGACGAATCTTCCCTGAGAAAAATAACCATCGGTGTAAGGCATTAAGTCTGGTCTGTACACAGCATCTTTCACCTTAGTCTTGTTGGGTCCTGTACAGTGGTGGGCAGGAACTTCTAAATCAGAAAAGTTTTTCTACCAAGACCCATAGCTCTCTCAACTTTCAAATTGTTTTCATTTTTAGTGTGTTATACTTCACTGTCCTTCCCCAGAGGGCAAGAAGCATCTTGTCATGCTGCAGTCTCCCAGTGCCTTCTGTCTCCGCACATAGGACAGAACATCACACTACCACCTCCTGCAGGCCATATTTCTGAAGAGGTAAAAGGTGTTCCTGGCCCAAAATGCTTCTTATAAATAAATATAGGATAACTTAAAAATAAACATGAATGGTTGTTACCTGGCTCTTAATGTTTAAATGCATAATGCAGTTGAATAATATTCTAATCATTAAAGGCAAGCCTGCCATTAAGTAAAATAATAATACAGTCAGTCTCTCACTAATGCTTTTGTTGCAGCTGGGATGATCCTAAAATACAAAGCATCAGTGTCATTCAGTTGTATGTTCTAGGAAAGAAGAAGAAAAAAAAAATCTCTGAGGACATTAACTTCCTACAAACCTCTTTAACTGCTAGAGTACATGAGCTGACAGACAATAGTGACAAAAGCATCACTCAGCTAGGGATTCGGATAATAGTCATATAAAAACCTATCCTATGTCAGATTAAAGATCTATCTAGCCCAATACACTGTCCCCACAAATGGCCGATCATGATCATCCAGGAAGAAAGTATGCAAGGGGATGCATGTAGGGATAATTTTATCATTCTTACAGGGTTTAGTAAGTCCTTGACATGAACCAGAGGTTCAGTTTGCTGAACAAGAGGTTTTTGGGGACAAATGCATGGAATAAAGACCCATTAGATGCAGTCACTCTTTGAATACACATGAACTTCTAGTACCTACAATGTTTTGTGCAGGAATTTCCACTGAACCTGCTGCCTGTTAAGAGTCATTTGATGTCTCATGGTTCTTATATTGGAAGAAAGGGTGAACAGTCATTCTATATTCACCTTTATATTCACCTTCTCCACACTACTCATTATTTTACAGTCCTCTGTTATAAGCCCATTCAGTTGTCTCTTTTTTTGTAGGTTAAGAGAAGTGTCCTACTGAATTATTTCTTACATGGAAGCCATTGAGTATCTTTGATCATTCTTTTCTGACACTTTTCAGAACTAATATACTTCAACTGGGTATTACAACTATCAAAACTCTCTCTTTTAAATATAGAACCATAAAGACCATTCATTCAGTCTTTTTGAGAAATGCATACAACAGAAAAAAAACAGGGTCACACATAGACTTACACAAAGGCATAAAGATAAACACGCAGGTAGCCATGGCGTGATGTCTATCCATTTTTACCCTGCCTTTAAGTGTTCCAAACACCACCTTAAAGGTGCATTTACAGTACCATCAACGCTCTTGCCATTTTAACCCCTTCCACCTTTTCATTTCTCCTGTAATGAACAGAAATATTTTTCTACCACTGCTGCTAAACCCACCATTCCAATACCTACGAGTCTCAGGGCATCAAAAGGCTGTATCTGGCTTCAAGCCCCTCATGATACGTTCTAAGAAAACAAGTACTGGAAAATTTAATAATAGACGTTAACAACAATAATAGAAGATTTGCTAGCTGTGCATAATACATAAAAATTCCACATATTTGTGTACTGAAGAACAACCAGATTGCTAAGATGATCGTTCACCATTTACATCCCACTCTAAGGTGAGAAAATCTCAGATGCCAGAGACACCAATTACACAGTTGTGTAGGTTTAGAGCCTGCACCCTGAGATCATCCACTAGTTAATTCTCCTGACTGACTGCTAACCCCAACTCCTCTTATCAGCTTTTTTCTCTTTTTTCTTTTTTTTTTTTTTTTTTTTAAATAGTGACAGCAGATGATTCCTTTTCTAGGAAAAAGACAAACCTATTTTATTCCTGACAACCCACAGATTCTTCTTTCAAAGGAGAAAAGGAAAATAAATGTTACAAAGCATCTCACTGGACCTTTCTGCAGTTGTGACCATCAACAATAATGTACTGTTTTATTACTAAGTAAACGTTCCCATCTTTAGTATTTTCCCTTACTTAAATTCTTTTTATAATCCCCAGCTCTGCAGACTCAAGGCACTGTACTTTTAAACAGATTTTATTGTATTTCCCTGTCACCTAGGGAGTGGGCAGAGTGTTTATACACCCAAGCAGAAACCATGGGTCAAGAAAAGAAATTGCTGCTTGTAAAAACCTCTGTAGAAACAGTCCTCTTACTATGTCAGCCATGCATGTAAGCTTGCTTTTTATTGATCTGGAAGTATTTATATATGTTATTTTCCTATACAATCTATCCAGTGGCCTCAGACTTAGCAGTGTGTATTGAGACAGACGGACATTAAATTATAAGACTTGTAGCCTGATTCTTTATGTAAGAGTTGGAGATTGACTTTCAGGCATTTGCTCTGCATCTTTAACTAGAAGCAGTCTCTGTTTTTTGCAGTCCTGATATACAGTAGAACTTACGCAGTATTTAACTGCTAATAAACAATACAGCACTGAAGAAAACACACAAAACTAATTGCAAGAAAAAATGGTCCCGAAAGCTTTCTTTTTAATTACACTTGCATTACGCCCACCTTTCAGGATGAGAGGAGGGGAAATCTGCTTGTGTGTTTTTTCCTCCTCCTCTTTCAAAGGATCATAGCCCTTAAACAGCCCAGACGGTATACAATCTCCTCAGTATGTATTATGATAGAACCACAGTATGCTACAAATTTGTTTCGTTGACCTTTGGGTAGGAGAGGGTGGACATCCACATGAAGAGAAGATATAGGTGGTCAAATGTGGCTTAAAATTAACAAGAGCATCTGAGATACAGCTGACAATCACCATCTCTCATTTTGCATTGTTGCACACATGTTCTTCATAATACAAACAGTATTCTACATAAGTAAGACAACCTCCATTCCTAAGAGAACACTAAACATAGAAAGAGAAAGTATGATATATGAAAAAAGACATTTTGATATATAAAACATGGAAAGCACACTATTTCATACATGCAGGGCTCAAGGCATCTATACATGGTATTGGAGCGCTGGTTTAGCATTGGGTCAAACATAAGTTTTACATTAAGATAAATAAATAACAATAAAAAAATACTCTTATCCTTAGTGTTAACATCCAAATAATTTGTTCTAAAGTCAGTAAAACTTTACTAGAATAATTGAATTACTTTTTGAAATCATACTTGTATAGTACTGATACTGCAATACTAAATAATGTTTACTTTAAAATTACTCACTATAAATTAAGCAGACGGTTAATTGTCTTGCTGAATCTCTAACACTAATTCTTAGGCATTTCTTGAAAAGCCTCTATAGAATTCCTTAGACGTTATCATCCCTTAAATTTTACCCCAGGATATTATGGACTTAACTTGTCTAGAACCTACTAACAATAGAATTATTAATGAAATATATAATTAAACACAGACATCACCTAACAGATAGTTTACCTACAAGAAGGATGTTTTCATTTTGTATCCCATTAATGTAAGAGTGAAAACGGTTTTCCAGCTTTAAAGATACAGTGCAGTAACTGCTGAACACACACAGCTTACACTGCTCACGAAGTCACTCAATGAACTTAAATGAAACATTTTTCTTCTACAGCCTGAAGCATTTGAACAAAAAAAATGCTGTGTCAGTCATCTTGATCTTTAGACAAATACAAAAACATTCTGAAAAACCACAGAATACTGTCTATGGGTTTTTTTCTAACCCATAGAATATCTTCAAACATTTAAGCTCTTGTAATAATATTAGGATCCATGTATAGCACAACAGAAATTACATCCACCTATTAGCATTCAAACTACAGTTGTCCAATATAGATTTAAAGTTTAGGGAATACTCTGTTATTTATTTATACAGCTGAAAAACCCCAGTGAAATGATAATTATTCCCAAGGTTACACATAGTCAAGATCAGTTAATTGTCCCTTAAATTTCACTCTATTGCTCAAGTACTTTTCATGTCTTTAGGATTTCCTGCATAAAATGACTGAAGTCTTTATTATGAATTCATGAGTTGCTTTGCAGACTTTAACAGCTGGCTCAGAGTGATCTGTATGAAGAGTTTAATACTATTCCTTTTTTTCTGCCTTGGAAAGAAAAAGTGTTTTGCATGAGACAGAAGAAAGCCCCACTATCCCAGAAATGGCCTTGGCTTATGTAAATGCATAACAGCTACAATCAACACAAATAAAGACAAAGAAGATGTCCCCCTATCTAGATTTAGGCATGATACCAGGATTAAAATTCTTAACATATTTTCTTATCTTTTTTAAATTCTCCTTCAAAACGTAACTTGAATTGTCACTGTCAGCAAGAATTTGACTAGTCCTCTGGCAGAGTCACAAAGTGGAATAATGCTAGATCCCGATTTAGCAGACAATCAGAATTACCATCAGTACTACTTGGCTCTGTACAAAACAGCCATTTACTATGAAAATAAATGGGGTTTTTTGGTCTGACCACTAAAGATCAAATTGCCTGGGATGCAGGTTCCAACTCCTGCTTGGTGCAAGAGGCTTCAGGTCCATATTTCTTGCCTTGAATGAGACCACTATATCCTGGAAGATGATCTAGGCCAGGAATATGCACATAATCAGTGTTGTCCTCCTCTCTGTTTCACAGCTTGTATAGGAGAATGGAATAAATATGGCCAAAGAGGAGTAGGAGAAAGCACAAATGTCTCAACCTGTTCAGTAGCTCATTCAGCTGAGAACAATGAAGGGAATCTGACTGCTCCCAGGAGAGCTCATGCAAACTTGCCTCACTTGCTAAAGGAATGGATTTATACTGAGGCTGATTTTCACAGTTCTTTCATGGTTGTTACTAACATGACACCCAATATTAACTCTAGCACTTAATACTTCTGATTATTTTTCACCGGATAAAGAAAATTTACATAATCCTTGATACTGGCCTATGAACTAGGTGCCTAAACCTATCTTACTGTCAGGTATCCTTTCCCTTCCCTCTTTCCTTTTCCTCACCTCACCTTTGTCCTGCATAACCCAAACATCTCTCCAGAGGAGCAATGGAGATGTGCATTCATGAATCTGAAAACACTAACTTTGTTTGCTCCTGTCTGCCACTACACTGACGAGTCAAGCCTACGATCATGGCAACAACCCAACCATGCCTTGTAAATCAAACCTGGTGAGCTGTGTGAGCAAGCCCAGCATGAACAAAATATTGAGTCAGCACTAGCTTGGGGAAGTTGCCAGCTGTTGTGCATTATTTCTCAGATATCTCCACATGTCCCATGACCAAACCTTTGTGATTTCAGTTTTCAGCATATAATAAAGCCTTTGGTGAGCTTTGAGAAAAGAAAAGAGCTTGAGCACAGGCAGGTTGTTGAAGAGGTCCTGGAGGTATAAGCACCAGATAATAGGAGAGACTCCCAAAGGTATAAACAAAAGCCACAAGTGGTTAGTTTCCAGAAACTAAGGAATGCAACTATGACTGTTGGTAAACCTGATTTTAGAGTTTAAGAAAAGACAACAACATGTATCCAACATATGGAAAACATCTCATGTATCATAAATACACAAAGAGGATAGATAAAAAACAATAGTAGCAATATGAACAGGAAAAAGAAACAAATTAGCAAGGATTGCCACATCATCTTCTTCTCCTCTTAAAAATGCTGCACCATAACAACACTACTTCTTAAAACAGTGAATTTGGTAAAGAAAGAGTGCTGCTTTTTGATTTACCTTGTACCCTAGGGTGACTGGAGTCTCAGTCACACACTACAAGATGAGTTAAGTAAATTAGAATTCAGAAGTGCTGTGAGTCCGCGTGTTTTCTGTTACAACCTTCCCACACAACAACGGGATTGATACTGCAGTACCGAGACTAACTCAGCTTGGGTGCAACAGAGTTCTCTCCACTCCCTCAACTCCCAGGTCAAAGTGCTGTATGGAACAGATGTTGCTGCACTTAGTATTTTTACTGAAGCTGAATCTGTCCAAGTCCACTAGACCTGCTTTACTCCGAAGACTGAATATCAGAAGTTATTTTCAACTCAGTAAAAGTAGGAGGGAAAAATACAACTAATTTTTTCAACAAGTATGAAAACTCACAGATAAAATGTGTAATAATACCTGGTTGTAATCATCTGTACATATGGAAGACCCTAGGCTTAACCATCTACATATGTTTGGGGGTTTAGCTGAAACTGGAATTCCAGCAAGAGTTATAACACAAAATGACAACCTGACTATGCATAAAACATAGCAAAAAGACAAACAGGATACCCAAATTCATTTTATTCATTGCAGGTTTAAGGATGCAATCTACACACTTTCTATTACATTTTGCAGTGCAAAGCAGCAGAAATCCATTTCAGCCACCTGGTTAACTTACCAACTTAAGACAGTGTTCAGGATCACACAGAAAATCTATGACAAAACAGAAAACTGGACTGGGAAAGCGCTGCCATTGGTCACTGCTCCCGTGATTTCATCAGTTAGTGCTGTGATGAAGCAGCAAGGAGACCAAACAGCATGTCAAAGCCTCTGCAGAGTGGATTAAAGTGTACTTTTCACAAAGCTAGTTTCTCACAGCTAATTAAGTAATCACACAATTTTTGTTTGCCTCATCATCTGTGAAAACAGGAGGTTTCAAGACAACACAAGAGTCTTACGTTTCCGATGGGGCTGCTATAAATCTCTGCTGCTAGACTGGCCAACAATAAGCCACTTTCCCTGAAAACATATTCTTCTGTTTGCCTGCAGCAGCCTCAAAATGTAAGTCTGCCAGTGAAGTCAGTCACTTTAAAGACTGCAGATGATGTATTCATTAAGAAAAGGTCAACCAAACTTTGCCTGTTAGCATATATAGTTATGCACCTGCAGCTGTCAAACATAGTACCATGCCCCCGACTTGTAAACTCCAAAGACATACAATCAACATAGACATGCCAGTATGTTTTACAGACGCTGAAGCTTCTTAAAAACAGAAACCAGAAAAGAATCAGGAAAACTGCTACTTCTTTGCTAGAAAGCTAAAAAAAAAAATTCAAGCAGTTCAAATCTCATGCTTTTGTTCATACCTAGCAAAAGTTTTACCTGTACAAAACAAATATTCAAAAATCCTAAGGTATTTTCAAAAGGGAGAAACTACCTTGCTGAGGGGAAAGGAAACATCACTCAAATACTTCACTGTCTAGTTTTTCAGCTAATATTAATGAACAAGAGAGAGAGCAAACCCCATGGAAAAAGTACTGATTTATTAAAAGACTAATTACATCATATTTTGCATTGCAGAGCTGAAATAAAATTATTTTGGTTTAGGTAGCACTAATTCTTAATGGCAAAATGTGTCAACTAAGGTAATGTTCATTTCTTATTCTGTAGAGCACATACTGTGTAAACAGTGAAAAACCCTTTTGTCTCTCTGGCAACAAGTAATTCATCTACATATATATTAGGAAATAAGTAACTGTTGAGGAAGTCATTCAGATGTGTGAAAATTTTACTCTACATGAAATGGTGATAGAGAAATCAGTATTTCATCAATATATTTACACTACAATTGTATCGAGTGTCTGTGCGTAGGTGCTGGCAGCAGTGGGCCTGCAGGGGTGCTCTCTGTGAGGAGGAAGAAAAAAAAAATACAGAAAAAACTAAAGAAAACCAACAAAGAACACACAAACAAAAAACCCAGAGAAACAACCCTGTTAACACCAAGGTGAGAGCAGAAGGAAGGGAGGAGGTGCTTCAGGTGCCAGAGCAGAGATTGCCCATGGAGGACCATGGTGGAGCAGAGAACCAGGCTGCGGCCCAGGGAGGACCGCATGCCAAAGTGGGTGTATATTCCCTGAAATAACTGTGGCCTGTGGAGGACTCAAAGGAGCAGTTTGCGAAGGACTGTATCCCATGGGAAGGGCCCACACCGGAGCAAGGGAAAAGTTTGAGGAGGAATGAGCAGCAGAGAGAAACTGCTATGGACTGGCCACAACCCCCATTTCCCCATCCCCCAATGGAAAGAGTTTAAGTTCCTTCCTTTGACTTTTCTTAGCTCTGGGTTCAACATAGAAGACAGACATAGTTTTGATGAAGAATCCATCTTCCACATTTATAATTTTAAAGCAAAGTTCATCTATTTGACTACAAGAAACTGAATAATTAATATACCTTGGAAAGAATCTCAAATGCAGATGGTTGTTTGGATCTTGTGTTCTTAAACTGCACACCTGGTTGGTCAGTGGAAGAATTTATGTATGTGGAACATGTGGTTGAAAAGCTATTAATCAACCAAACTGACATGATGTCACTTTTAATCACAGTAAGTAACCTCTTACTTAATTATTAATTGCAATCTTAATTGTTGACAGTTAGTGCCAACACAATTTAACATGGAGAAGGATGGCAGCATACAATCCATGGTGTGTTATAGAAACAAAAAATGCACCGCCTAGCAAAACACACCTACTCAAAGATATGAAGAAGAATAACCAAGAAGGCATAGATAAATATATAAGAATAAGGGAAATGTCTAAGATCATTGGTAATGCTAATGATGAATCCTGGACAGGTTGTACCAGGGTGACAGACAATGTAAAAATCAGTTCCCTAGTTCCACCTCTCTCCCTCTTTCTCTCAGCTGGAGGTAAAGTAAAATTTCCAAAGTAAATGCTTGATTTACAAATAAATCTATAGATGTAGATCTTAAAACATTAAAAAATAAACTCACTGATAATTGCCTGCCAACTTGGTAAAAATCCACCTAGGATTTCAGTGCTTCTGGTCACCCAAAGCTACTTTGTGAACCTGCTAGCTGGTTTCTTTTTCAGCAAAAATAATCCTATATGGGCAAGAATGGGATTATGCCTACAACTTGAAATGAATTTTTATTTTTATGTGATTCAAGCAGGAAGCTATATGCCTCTAATTGACAACTCCTGCATTGCTGCAATGCTGATATAGTCTGGGTTTAAGCTTATTTCATGAATGTTGCTCATTTCTACGCCAGATTTATAGGTATCAAGAGTAAACACATCATCTATGGGATTTTTCTTCCTTCACTTTCACCACAGACTTCAGTGTTACATTTTGTTACTTCAATGCATTTTCTGTTTTACCATGCTGCAACATTAATTATTTTCTCTCAGCAAAATCTACATCATTTCTTTAACTGAGAAAATGCAGGTTATTACACTATAAGAGTGAAAGCATTTCAGATCCAGTCATGAGCAATATGTTAATGATGTAGTACAGAGCTCAGCAAAATAATGTCAACTTTATCCGCAATCTGCACAGCAAAAATGAAATGTCAGCCAATTCCACCAAATGGCAAATTGTTTTACTGTTCGAGGAGCTGGTTTATAGATCTGTTAGTTCAGACAAGATGACATAAAATAGGAAATCAGAGACTTGGGAAGGGGAAGAAAGAAAAGAAGAAAAGAAAAATCAATGGAGCTACTACTTTAGTACTTCCTCTATGGTAAATCGTAGGATTTTGTAAGTGCTATTTTTTCAGTAGACAACTTGATCAATCTAACAGGTAAAGGCAGAAGAATCAACAGAGTTTTAATGTCTAGAGAAAACTATTCTAAGCAACAGTTGTTTACTCTGCACAAATGCAACCTACTTACCTGCAAAATAAGCTCCACAAGCATTTCTAAGGTCATGAGCCTTTTCCATAAAATCAGTCTTTTACATTTAATAGCAATAGGAAGTATAAGCTGGACAGGCTTGTGTCTCGTCCTGTCTCCTTAGTGTAGGTGTTGCATAGGATTTGCCTCCTATAGCACAATAGTAAATATGACTGAGTTGTTTGGGTAGAAAGCAGCATTTACATATCCAAGCAAGTTCTCCCTCTAACAGATATTGCCCTAAAAATTACATAGACTAGCATCTGGTATAGTGACTCTCAAAAGTTACTGCAGCATCAGTCATGTTAGCTGCAAATATTACTAGGAAGCATGGACAATTTCCTTCAAAATCCCTAATGGAGTTCAAAAACATAAGATTAAATCTTTCAAGCTGGGTCACTGAGGCTTTTTTGACAGTTTAGGTAAGAGTGCAGAAATGATCAATCATTACACAAAACAGAATACATGTCATTAGATAATATTCTTAATATTAATTTGAAGTAATGCACATTGGTTAGCTTAGCTGGTAAACGTAGCTCAGACTATAAATGCCAATAGGTAGCACAACTATTTTTCACTGCACTAGAAGCATTCTGTGACCGATGTGGTTATGAAAATCTCACCTAATAACGCTACAATTAATGAAACGTATAAGATTATTATTTTTTAAAATAAATTGAGCCATTTAGTGGAACTGATAGAAAAGATTTCCTAAAAACATTCAATAGCATTTTCGTTATTCAGCTAAGTCTCTTACTTAATGCAAACAAAACCAGTCTGTAGAGTTGGAAATTAGTTATTTGAGGCTGTTTTGTTTTAATGTTATTGCATCCTGAGAGAACGAATAAGCACAAACTCTAGATGTTATGACCTTGCCAGTTTACCTCTTGGCAAAACTGAGGTGACTTGTCTTTGCAGTGTTTTCACAGTGCTGTTGGATGGCTCACACATTTTTCTATCTGAAGGTGGAAAAAGTGTCCCTCTTCAGCAGTTGAAATAAGGTCTCAGTCAGAAGAGTCTCTTCTTTAGAATTGACTTAAGGTCAAAATACAGCATTTATAAAAATGAGTGAAATATTGCAATAACATACAATGGGGGATGGAGGGGAGAATCCTTACCCTAGAGCCCAACTGTCTGAGTTCAGCTGCAGCTAAACCACTACCTTCCTTAACACATTTTCTGCCACTCAGTTGCTACAGCAGCTGCTATGAATTAACTCAGAGCCATACTCATTTATACCAGCCGATAAACTGCCTCCACTGTCTCCAGTGAGAAGTCGTCCATCTTCCGCCCAACATCCCTTCAAAAGGAGGGAGAATCTGGATCACATTACGCTTTACTTGCCCAAGCCTAACGTGTAGATTATAAGAAATTCTAATTTATCTTCTAATTCTGGAGGCACTTGCTTTTCAAGGATAAAGCTTTTTTTAACCCCTGAGTACTTCTTGAACTTGCCTCGCACCTCTAAAACTGTCAGGTTTCATACAAGATGTTACCTAAAGGACATGAGCAGCCATTCGCAAAGAACAGCTTAAACCATTTGCCAAAGGAGGTGGATTAGTACTTGAATTTTTAACCAGTAGCTTAATATCGTGTAAGAGATGTAGACTTCAGTCCTTCTTCCATCAGTGAAGACTGGAACTCCCATTGTCCTAATGTCAGCAGAGTGTCTTTATTACTGAGGGACAGGCTTTATTAAAATGATGTCCCTGGCACTTAGGTGCAGGAAATACTCAAATTATTATCACCAGTGTCCTTCTGCCTCTTTCTGTGATATAAATAATGATTGTCCTTCCACATATACTACATTTTCTACACTATATACTTGTTAGAAAATTCTCCCTGGGCATTGAAGCTTATGTACCTATTTCAGAACTGTGAATTCTTGTTATCAGCAGGTATCAAAATTAGGCACTATAATGTTCAGTACCGTGATGTTTCAATACTTTTATACTTAAGTTCCTTTATAGATCTATCCCTGAATTACTAGATACCACACAGAGCTCTGAATTCATGGGGTTAAAGCTTAGAAAAGAAAAAAAA
>NW_009622571.1:0-2020 GCF_000690535.1 Cariama cristata
ATTTTTTATACCACCGAAATAAAAAAAACCCGGACAAATCATTATTTAGGAGAGTGTGAGTAGGAACGGCTCAGAAAAGCAGTCAAGCCCATCACCCCTGCCCGGTCCCCTCCACCGCTGGTAGGGAGTGGCTGGGAAGGTAGCGGGGTCCCACGGAGAGAGGGATGCTCTGCTCCTGCTCCCAGTCACCAGCAAACACGAGGTCCGGAGTGCGCCGTCAGGTCCTGGACCCCTTTGGAGGATCCAGCCCCAGCAAGGAGCAGGAGGCAGATGCGATACGTGCACACGGCAGCACGCACCCCCTTTACACCCCAGCACCCACCCGGGCACGCAGCTCGGCACACAGAGCTACAGCTCAGAAGAAAAAAGCTTTGCAAAACCTCTAATCAACGTGAAAAAGTGATTTCCCAAACTGGTTTTTGCATCTGCAGAGCAGCTCTCCACCAGGAGCCGCGGGCAGCCGGGCACAGGTGTAAAGGACCGATTAATGAACGAGTGCCGCAAACATCCGTCAGGCTGACAGAGGAACCGTGTGCATCCTGCGGACGAGGAAAAAGGGGAGGGGGCACCACCTTGTGAACCCACTTTTCTGTACTGCGAACTGAGATGCTGTCTGGCATTGGCATGTAGGCGTCCGCCAACTGCGATGGCGCAGACAAAAGGTCAGACCTCGGTCACACAGAAAGAAAAAGAGGGAAGGGGCTAGGCGACCATCGGAGCCCCTCTGGTACCCCAGACCCATTTCTCAAACTTTCTGAAGGAAAGATTACGCCAGCCAAGGCAAATCCCCTTCCCTGGGGGGGAGCTGAAGTCTACAAAAGAAGAAGGTTCAAGAGGCCACAAGCGTGCCTGCCACCTGAGGACCACAACAAAAGACAGACAGACCACCGCTGGATCCACGGGTGGTGGTACCTCTCCTCTCTCTTTTCTTTCCCACACATCTCTCGCCCTCTCTTTCCATCTCTGTTTCTGTATTTCATTCTGGGCACATAAGGGTAATATTTTGGCGAGTTTGCTCTTTCATTCCGGGCACATAAGGGTAATATTGTTGTGAGTCTGTTGTTGTAATAGAATCATAACTTTTGCCAAGCCACTATCTGTTGTAATCTGGCCAAGTTTTCAGTAAAGGTGTGACTTCAACTGAACCTCTAAGAGTGACTGTCGTCACGCCGGATTACCGGGCAGAAGATCCGAAAGTTAACCTCACCCTCGCCCACCCAGTGGGATGGGACATCAAATTGCCATCATGGACAGGATTCCCTGTGGAAAGTGGTAAAGAGGTTTCATAAGAGGGGATATCAGCCAGAATGCTGAAGAAAGGAGAACTGATTTTCGGTTGGAGAGGAAATCTCCGGCAGAAGATCATGGCAACCCGGGATAAGCCAGATCTTGACTGCTCCCCGCCGCTGGATTTATTAAAAGATTATAAGGCTTGCCCGACTCCAAAAGGGTATAGCCAGGCTGGGGAACACTGGCAATCTCTGGCAATCTCTGGCAGAATGGTGGTGAGGCTTGGCAAAAGAGAAGCACTTCAGGCTCGGAAAAGGGAAGGCAGTGGTTTGTGGTGTACTGGGAGACACGTCAATAGCTGCCCAGAAGGATAAACGTGTTGTTGAACAAACTGAGTGGGAGGAAAGTGAATCTTTGCAAAATTTGGTTAAATCATTACAGGCAGAATTGGAAGTAGAGCGGGTGAGGTGGCGACAAGCTGAAAAGGCGTTAGCCGACGAGAAACACATTAGGGAAAACCTACAGGGTAGATTGTGGGATGCTTTCGTGAGAGAAAGGGAGGTGAAGGTAAAACTGGCTGGATATGAGGACGATCTGGAAAGTGAGCTGGGATTCTCCACCTTAGCAAAAGAACACGACCTTGTAGTGAGAGAGGTTACCCCCCGTTACCCGTGGAAGGAGCTGGAAGCGGTGGTGGAATCCGACCTGACTCCCAAACCCCGGCCCCTTATTAAAAGTGAAGTCGTACATGACAGCGAAGATGCCGAACCTGCTATTACCACTAACGAAA
>NW_009622571.1:2051-3609 GCF_000690535.1 Cariama cristata
CATTGGCTGACCCGGCGAAACAACAGGAAAAACACAGCAGGCAAGCCAAGGAAACTGAGAGTGAACGTGTGTGGCGGGTCTCTCTCAAGGGGCAGAGACAGAATCAGGCTTTCAGAAGAAGAGGCTCAAGGATATTGGGGTCCTGGAGTATTTTTGACAGTAGAAGACGATCGACAACCCTGGTCCCTGACTCAGAGGGTGGGGTGTTGGGCCAGGGGGTTAGACCCCTTGGTGAGGGGAGATCCCATCGCCATTCCCACCTCTGGGGTAAGCCAGCTTACCGAGGGCACACAAGAGGCAGCCTGCCTCCAACCGATGCACGATAGGCGTCAGCTCCCCGTCAGCCTTCTCCAGGGTGGTTGTTTGCCAACCCAGACAGAGTGACCCCTTTGATCAGAGGACCACCCGATTCGCTCTAGTTCTTTGCTGCACAAATTCAAGACCGACTGAGAGCCCCAAGCCGGGCTGGGTCTCACCGGGGGAGAGATTGCACAGGAGCTGATTAATTACGGTGGACGTCTGGGGTTTATCGGGAAAGAGGGGAAGGCACCAGCGGCAGTCGGCCGAGCTGAGGTAGAGGAGAGAATTCCCTGTCCCGGGATAGAAGCCTCACAGGGCGAGTGTCAAGAAGTCGGTTGTGGGAGGCAGGCCCAGATAAAGGTATTCCTCAGCAGTTAATGCACAACTTACCCCTCCCCAGTTTGCAGCTGCTAGTAAAGATGTGGAAGCTGGTAGATAAAAGTCTGCCGGGGAAAGGAAAACACCCTCGGAGCCTCTGTATCTCAGAGACCGACCGCTCCCACCGCCCCTGCAGAGGGATTTATCCGCTCTCTCAGGTTGGGAAAGTTCCCGCGCCATCCCCAGTAAGCGAGCCGGGGGACGGCCAAGGGGTATATTTTAGATGGCTCACCGAAAACGAGCATGGGGGTTTACTGGTAACTTTCCCCCTTGGCCCTTTCAAGACTCCAGCCGCTTTCCTGGTGGACACAGGAGCTCAGACACTTGCTTTGAATCCTAACACTGCAGACCAGAGCGGGACCGTTCCCGACAAAGAATGGATACGAGTACCGATGTACTCGGATATTCCAAACCCCAGCCCATGGCTTGAGTAAAGTGTTGGTTACCTGGAGACTCCATCCCCATCAACACTGCGGTGATATCGGGGACTCCTGCAAATATTCTGGGATTGGATTTGCTGAAAGGAAAAGCCTGGACAGATCCAGCAGGAAGGGAATGGAAGTTGGGGTCTCTGGCAACCGGGATAAGGCAGACGGCCCGCCCCACGTCGCCAGCTTCCATAAGGCTTCTGCCAGATGCTCCTGCGCTTCCCCCATCCAAAACTGTGAACGTGAAACACTCCGGCAATAAGGGAACTGCAAGCACAGGGAATAATTATCCAAACCCACTCTCCTTATAATTCCCCAGCGAGGGCAGTCCGCAAGCCAAATGGAAAGTGGCGACGAACAATCGATTACGGGCGCTGAAACGCAGGCACCAGCCCCTTGACAGCGGCTGTGCCAAGTACAGCCGAACCGACCTCCACTACACAGGAGCCGGC
>NW_009622571.1:3640-8324 GCF_000690535.1 Cariama cristata
CAGCAGGTTTTGGCCACTACTGACGTAAAAGCTCTCTTTTTTGTGGTACCTTTACAGCAAAGTGATAAATTGGCGTTTACGTGGGAAGGTAATTCAATATACTTTTACTCATTTGCCCCAAGGATATCAACGTTCACCCAACTTGGCACACCACGCTTTGGGACAGGCATTGGCAGAAATCACCCCCGAAGAGGGAGTCAAATCGTACCGATACATTGACGATACATTGGTAGGCGGATCTGATGCGAATGCAGTGGGGCAAACCCAAAGGAAAATAACAACTCATTTAGAAAATTTGGGACTTCAAATTCCGGCAGAAAAGGTACAACTCCCCTCTTCTGAGGTGTTTTTAGGCATATGGCGGAAAGGAGGGGCAGTGAGTATCCCCCCCCCCAAAACTTTGACTACTTTAGAACAGATGAAAACACCAGAGAACAAAAAGGAGCTGTAACAGGCCCTCGGCCTATTAGTATTCTGGAGGAAGCACATTCCGGATTTTTCTATCATAGTTCATCCCCTGTATGATTTAATTTGGAAAAGGGCTACCTGGGATTGGACCCCTATTCATGAGGAAGCCTTAAAATTGCCAATTTTTGAGGCAGGGGCTTACAGGTTTTGAGTCCGCTACATCTGACGGACCCACTCCAAACTGAGTGGGGTTTTGCAGCCCGTGGAGCATCCACACACACGCGGCAGTGTGGACCTGAAGGTCCTACCCGCCCCACTGGGTTTTATTCATAAACTTTTAGGATGCAGAAAAACAATATTCGGTCTGGGAAAAGGGCCTTTTTGTGGTCATTTAGCCTTGCAGGAAGCCAAAAGAATTACACAGCGACAGTCAGTCATCTTGTGGGGCCCTTTCAAAGTCTTAAACTTGTACTGGCTGGTACCCCACCTCCCGCGGAGCCGCACAAGGCGGGACGGTCAGGAAGCGGCACGGCCGGCTGGAACGTTACAGTCACACACGTCAAGTAGGGGAAGGGGCACCTGAACTACTTCAAACACAGGAGGGACTGTCCGTTCCCTCGGATCGGGAAACCTCTTCTTCCTACACTAAGGAAGCCCCATCATTTGAGTCCCACTGGAAAAACGTGTGGTTCACTGATGCCTCTGTGAAGAGACAAGGGAAAATATGGAAGTACTGGGCAGTGGCTCTGCACGGCGATTCTGGGGAGCGGATTATAACAGAAGAGGAAGGGAACGCTCAGATAGAGAACTCATAGCAGTTTGGAGTGTAATAACGAGAGAGACTGACCGTATTGAACCTGTATATATATATATACACACACAGATTCATACGCTGTACTCAGAGGGTGTACCGAGTGGCTCCCTTTTTGGGAAGAGAACCACTGGGAAGTAAATTTGGTACGTCTTTGGCAAAGGGGAAAATGGGAGGAGCTATTAGCTGTGGCCAAGCAGAAGACCGTACTGGTGGGATGGGTAGCCGCTCATGAGGGAGGAAATCACCCAGCGCACATCTGGAATAATCAAGTAGACAACCTACACGCATAGCTGTGCTGGCGAGAGAGGGAGAAGAGGAGAAGTGGGAACATCGACTGGAGTGGTTACATGCGGAACATGGGCATTCGGGAGTTAAAGACCTTTTCAAGGAGGCTGGGAGTAGAGGATGGCCCGTTACTCAAGAACTGTGTAACACAATAATTTCCACTTGCACCTATGCTGTACTAGGCTGGAAAAACATCCTTCGCAAGATCCCCCACTTCATCTACGAGATGGGAAAGGACTATGGGAAACCTGGCGGGTCAACTCCATAGCAGCTTTTAAGAGATCGGAAGGGAAACACCACAAACTAGTTTGGGTGGAGGTGGTATCGGGACTCATGCAGGCTGGAGCAGCGACATGAGCAACTGGAAAATACAGTGAAAGAGTTGAAATTATGGTTTAGCTTTTTACCCAAACCCACATCAAACCAATCAGATAACGGCAGTTACTTTTCTGCTGGGGTGGTCCAAGAGTGGGCAAAGACTGAGGGAATACAGCAGACATCTCATACCCCCTGCTATCCCCAGGCCAACGGGACAGTAGAGCAGACAAACGGCGTCTTAAAAGGTTTCCTAAGGCCCCACAACCCTGGATGGCCCACACGACTCTGGGAAGCTGTGACTAAAGTAAGTGACCGTTGGGCAACTAATGGATGCCCATGGGGATTAATGCATTCTGCCCTAAACACCCACCCATACTCCCTGGGGAGAAAGAGACAAAAGACTCTACAAGTTCCCCTCACTCTCCAGGACAACCTGTCCTGGTTGAATTACCTACAATAGGACAAGCAGCACTAGTCCTAAAAAACTCCAATCAATGTACATGCATGGGTAGCAACCGATGTCCATGGGAAGGAACATTGAATCAATACCAGATGGATTACTCTGTCTTTCTGATTACCGATTCAGAAGAACTGGGATTTCTTTTGTTCTCTTTTCAGGTCTAACCTCTGGGAGCAGCCTTCTCCTCGGAAGTTGAAGCTGATGCTGATTTTGGAAATTTATATCGCTGTTGTATTATTGTGCTTAGTAGTTTTGTATTTTGTATCTGTCAGTAATCTGTAATTTAGATCATTATAAGTTGGTTTTTGATAATGTTGAGGAGCAAACCACCAGACCATGATTACTGGCAGCGATCTGCATCAACAGCCGTGTACGTGGTTGTTTATCCTCTGTTTTCCCCTGTTCCTGGTAAGAACTGTAAGCCAAGATACCCCGAACTTAGCCTGGGAACTCATTCAAGGTTTTGTCCAGATGTGGGGGCACCAAGATCAGGGCTTATATATTGCCCTACCTACATCAGCTGAAGAGGGTTTAAGATTCTTTATGTCTCCTATAAACTTGTCTTTTATCCTTAACATGACCAATGCCACCTCTCCTATCTACCCACCTACAATGTGGACTGATGGCCGTCTATGGATCAATTGGAAGGGAACCCCAATGGTGAGATCCCCCACGGGTAAAGTGTGGGGCAAGGGCCCTGGTACAGGAAAAAAGGGCAAATTACATAACAAGGTCTGCAATGTCATCATACCAGCAATAAATGTCACCGTCCTTTCTCCAACAGAAGGGACTAACCCCTTAATCAAAAGCCGTATCGGAAGGTTCCCTATTTCTAAAATGACCAGTGAAAGACAAACCCCTACTCATTCCTGTAACGCTTACCCCTGGGACCCCTCTTTTGATCCTCTGACAAAGCCAGATTTCTACGAAGCAGATTATTCTGTTCGGTGGGATCATCATCTCTCGCCCTCTCTTTCCATCTCTTTCTGTATTTCATTCTGGGCACATAAGGGTAATATTTTGGCGAGTTTGCTCTATTTCATTCCGGGCACATAAGGGTAATATTGTTGTGAGTTTGTTGTTGTAATAGAATCATAACTTTTGCCAAGCCACTATCTGTTGTAATCTGGCCAAGTTTTCAGTAAAGGTGTGACTTCAACTGAACCTCTAAGAGTGATTGTCGTCACGCCGGATTACCGGGCAGAAGATCCGAAAGTTAACCTCACCCTCGCCCACCGAGTGGGACAGGACAGCCAGGCAGGGGCCGGACAGCTTGCCACCGTTGGGGTTGCTTTCAGCCCCGGTTCCAAGACACAGCGAGAAAGGCCAAGCCGCTCACTCCCGAAGAGCTGGTGAGCACCGAGTCAGCACCATCGCCAGACTGCCGAGGACAGCTGCCCACAGCCCCGCCGCTCGGCGGAAAACTGGGATCTGAAAGCGCCTGCCCTGCGGCTCGCAGGAGCACAGAGGATGCCCACGGCACGGGGGAAGCTGGCGCGCTCCTCCTGTGGACATGACACCAACTCGCATGCGTGCAGCCACCCCCAGGGACAGAGACGGGTCCTGACTCAGGTGGCCCCAGGGGAGGAAACCCCCCGCGTCCCACGGCCAGCTCCAGCTGGGACCCACATTTCCACACACATGCTCCGTCATGCGCTCTCCTGGGAATGGCAAGCACCAGCCCTGCACCGACCCTGCAGCCCCACGGGCCGGAGAGGAGGCTCACCGGCAAGCTCCCACCGGTGTTTCCGTACCGGCCGCACCACCCGTAAGCACCGCGGTTCCCAGACACCCGCACAGCATCACTTCGACAGCCCCAGCCCTCTCTCCCTGCTGCCCAGGGGCTCGTGCCAGCAGCACAGGACAGCACCGCAGCCCCCTCCGTGTTTTCCCTTATGGCACCCACCACTTCCACCGAGAAGAGGTCTCCACCAGCAAGACCAAGCGCGCGGCAGCCGCACGCTCAGCACCGGCCGGCACGCATCCCGGGAGCGAGCGGGGTGGAAGGAGGCAGCAGATGGGATCTCTGAGCGGCGGCGGAGAGAGATACATGTTGAATAACAATGGTGAATTCCCCTGAGCTTTGGTGTTTTTAATGGTGGATTAGACTGTCAGGCAGCAATTAAATGGTGTAATAAAAAGCTAAGTGCTCGTATTTCAAGGTTCCTGCCTCCTGCTCGACGGGGAGGTGCGGGGCAGGGGGCTGCTCCCGCTCCCCACAGCCTCCAGCCTGGGGTTTCCGAGGAACAGCGGAGGAACTTTTCAAAGGAGGTTTGCACACAATTTAAGTAGAATCTGCCAAATGTGGGATTAGGGTGCATAAATCTGTGCAAACTTCCTTCTGCAGCCTTTGAACGTGAGGCTTTTGAACCAAACGCTTCTTGTGCTGCCTGTGCCCT
>NW_009622572.1:0-17359 GCF_000690535.1 Cariama cristata
TGAAGTCTCCCATGAGAACAAGGGCCAGACTGCGAGACTTCCACTAGTGTCTGTAGAATGGTTCATCCGTCGCTTCATCCTGGTTGGGTGGTTTGTAACAGGATATCTGCCTTATTGGCCTTCCCCCTGGTCTTTATCCAAAGACACTCAGCCTCATCATTACTGTCATTGAGTTCAAGGCAGTCAAAACACTCCCTAACATATAAGGCCACTCTGCCTCCTCTCTTTCCTTGCCTATGCCTTCTCAAGAGCTTATAGACATTCATTGCAGCACCCCAGTCATGAGACTCATCCCACCAGGTTTCCGTGATGGAGATTATGTCATAGCCTTCCTGCTGCACCACGGCTTCCAGCTCTTCCTGTTTGTTGCCCATGCTTATATTTTTTAGGTTTTATACATATTCATAAGACTTCCAAGAGATGATTAACGTATTAACAATTTTCCCGGAACTCATTATCATAGGCAACTCCCATTTCCATATGTCCATTTTAGTCCTTTTGGGGGTCTCCAGAGACATCTGGTGGTCTTTTACTTCTTCCACTCTTCTTCATCACCATGTCCTTTTGCTGAACTTTTAGCTCTCATCTTCCTTTTTCTTGATTGACAGCGTGTAAACCACCCCATGATCAAAGAAGCCAAAATTCCACCGATGGCACCAGCCTCTGAGCCACATGTTAATCAGATGGGTTTTCCTGTTCCTTCTAGTGTTCTTCCCTGCAACTGAAGGGATAGAGGAAAAAACTACCTGTCCTCCTGATCCTTCAACTAATCTCCCCAGTGCCCTGAAGTCCCTGAAGTCCCTGAAGTAGTCATATCCCTATTCGGCATGATGTGATAAATCTGTTGGTGTGCTTTTTCAGTACTGGCTGGATTCTGTGCCTGGGTGGATTTGACTGTGAATAAGGGTTGCATGAAGAATATATATTATTAAATGAGATGGAAACTGCAAGTTGATGGGCTAACCTACTAACCTGTAGAAAGCACCATTTTTTTGAAAGACTTTACATGTGAGGCTTTCTAGACTTTTAGTGGTTTTAAAGAATCACTCCTACAGTTACATTTAAATGAACCAGAAGATGGTGTTGCCCGAGTGCATCACTTTCTTTTACAAGATCTACTGGCAAGGCCCAAAAAAAGAAGAGAGAAGCCTAAAGAGGATTTTTAGAAGAATTCAGTTGCTTGTGTCCAAAATTAGGATTAAAGGATTTTACCCAACATCCATTGGGAAAGACCTACATTTTATTTCATTTTTATCACTAAAGTTTCCCAGGCTTCTATGGTCTTTTAGACACTGTTACCTTCCAGAATTACTCTTGACTGAGTAGACGAAGTAATATCTCATGCCTAAAGTATGTCAGTGTTCAAATATTCCTGCAAGCAAAGGCAGAAAGATGACAATGATACATTTGCGATTTCCCTTATCCTCTTCCATGTAGCGATTTAATCACTCACTCAGCTGTTAGGAAAATCTGACTCAGTTCCCTTTCACCCTTGAGAGGATTTAGTCTAGTAATCACAGAATATGTGCAATACATGAACTGGAGTGAGGGGAGTGACTGACACCCAAGACTCACCACTTCTAGGAAAGTTTCCTACCCACCATGACACAGATTCAGAGATCTTTTTGGCACTAGATATTATTTAATTATTTATTTATAAGTTGGCACAACTCCATCAGGAGAGATCCTGACTTCTGAGTAGATCATTAACATTTTTTATTATTGTAAAATTAATAAAATTTCTCTGACTTATAAATTACACCTATTTTATTGTGAATAAAATCTCATTCTGTTTTCATTTGAAAGAATGCATATGGGAGATCTAAGTCTTTTGCTTCTGTGTGTATGTCATTCAATGCTGACTCTAGGTATAATAACTAGGTGTTACAGTTCTAGGTATAACTATGATGGCATAAAAACTCCTTCTTAATCAACCCACTCTTCTTGGTGGGGTTCAGCTGCAAGCCTCGATCAATGCAGACTGAATCTTAGGTCTTCCACGTACCTCTTTTTTAATTGTATCAAGTTGAAGGAATAAATTCACAGACACTGGAGTGTTTGAATGTGTTGGTTCCACAAGTAAAATACAGTGAATGTCACGCATCCAATTGTGGATGTGAAATGAGTTTACTGATCTGACAGGCTGCTTTTCACCTAATTCTAAATTTATAGGGCAATGTTTTTTAGAGTTACACACAGAGAAGATTTGCTGCTAGAAGTTTGAACTATTGTACTGTTGTTACTGGTGGAGAAATTGTGATTGGGAAAAATCTGAAATGCAATCTTCTCAATTACACATGCAGGAGTCATTAACATATTTCAGAACAATACACAAAGTCTGAAGTAGTACTCATTAAAAAAAAGTCAGTGAAGGCTTTATTTTTACTACCCCACTAAATAAAAATGTGATTTATCAAACCTGAACTTTCCAATTCCACTTAGAGTTTCTTCAGACTCTCTTCCCGTTGCCTTGAATGCTTTTGATGCTCTAAATTCATGTTGTTTGACAAGCACTTTTCTATCTCAAATTTTTCAAAAAATCTGTTCTGCAAACCTTTTCATTTACTTTGTGATTCAGAAAGAAATATAATTTAAAGATTAAGAATTCTTTCAAAATTTGTCATTTCACTCAATTTTGCTTTCAATGTGTATATCATTTAAAGTAATGCACCAAAGAACTAGTATATATCGACAAAATGTCCCTGAACAACATTATCAGCCAGAACATTGTATGTCTATCTTTTGACATAATTCCTGATGTCTACAAATGTATCACTTATGTCTTAATTATGCATCAAACTGTTTGGATGCCAGTTTTCAGGTTACAGGTAAATTGCAAATATCTTTGACAATTCAGTGCATGTGAATGGATACATGACAATGTTTCTGCTCCTTAGCTACATTACATTATTTTTAACTAACAAGTAACAATAGAAAGAGAATATGAATTCATGACACTTTAAAAATTACTGATATTTTTGTGAATACTAGCAGCTGTTGAAATATTCCTAATTACAAATATCACTTATCAAGAGTAGCATATTGAAGTCAAGTGGTTTGTATGCAAGCACATTTGCAAAGCTGTTATGTTCTATTTTTTTCTCTTCACTCTTGAGTTAGGTTTACTTTTTCCTAATGCTTATAATACTGGATTTGAATTAGTTTAAACTGAAATTAATATGCAGTAATCTAATAACATATATCTTTATTGCAAAGATTCAGAAGAGCAAAGAAGCTGCAGAATTAAACTTTTGCCTTACTGAATTAGATATATTGTCTGTCACAGCAGGTATGTCATGTATTATGCGGAAGACACTGCATCAAATAAATCACTTACTACATCAAATAAATCATCTGGTAAAACACACTATATTAATATTAAATCAAATATGTTTAAGAATTCTGCAGCCTACAGGTAGTTACAAAGAAATTCTTTCCTAAGTCTACATTTAATTCAATTCACTAAACATGCAAAGTGTGCACCATCTGGTAAAAGGCAAAAATACTCCTTTGACAGCTTTCTTTTTCTTCTCTATATTAGACTGCTTTATTAACTCTGATACAGAAATAGCATAATGGTAGTATACTCAGTAGTAGTAAGTTTTCTTACACTTTTAATTGTGGATGAAGAGGCTTTGTTAATGAGGAGTGTTAGCAGAGAAATGTTTATATGATGACTATGATGTGGATCATTGCCATGCCTGTTTATTATAACTCTTAATGAAAGGCAGCTTCCTATTACACATGCATGGAAGTCTGCTTTTTACTGTCACCGACAATTTTCTTACTTTAAGCTGCATAATGTCTGCTTAGAATTTATGCTGTTACACAGACATAATGTCCAAATTTTAGCAGTCCCTGTCTTTTGTTGTGGCAGGTTTTAAAAATTGGTTTTGTTTCCTCATTCATTTACAAAATTGACTTTTGTATTTTTTTTCCTTGTTTTCTTTAACCTTTGGATAAGCTATCATCTTTTCTGGACATTGATCTTCAAGAAATTCATATATTATGTATATGGCAGCCATTTAGCTATTATGTAGCTATTTAGCAACAAATCTTACTGGGAATTCCGGTCCAAATATGAGACAGTGCTATGTCTAGTTATATTAACAGAGCATTTGCACCTCGTTCATCCTCTGTATATAAAATGAGTTTTTAATGGTTCCCAGAACAAGGAAGTGTGCCATTAAGATTTATGCATATGTTAATCCTGAGAAGATCAGGCTAGGATTGATTGAAAGGTCCATTTGGCTGGATTCCCCACATTTTTTTCATCCATTAGCAACCAGCTTTCTTCCCACTCCAACTTGAGTATGGGTATTAACTTAGTCAACGGAGTTCCAGCAAGGCTTTGTTCTACCAAGTTTATGATCCCACGGAAGTCAGGTGCAACATCTCCTGTGATTTCAGGATTCAACTTTGTACAGACTAATTTCTTGATAAATATAATATGACTGTGTGAGGAGCAATGACAGAATTATGCCAATGAAATTTAAAATGTGGATTTTAAAAATAACCCAATGCAGTTTACATTATTTTGCTACAGAGAGCACACGGCAATACAGTGGAATGTTTGGAACTAATGAGTGCTCAAAGAAGGGGAAAAAGGTGTTTCTTGAAGAGCTATTTGTAAAATAATTATTTCCTTTTCTGATTGTCTTTTACTTGATTTCAAGCACATTACAGTTAGTGATGTACAAAATTTTCATCCAAAAAATCTACCTAGGTAAATGATAGGCAGTTTCTATTATTAAGGGATAACAAGGTATCTGCCATGTTATACAGTGCACCTAATATGATTCAGTTTGGGAAGTGAGAAGAGGAATTAAATAGTCAGATATCTGCCCTATTGTTTCTGATTTCTATTTTAAAATATCCCAGAGTTTACAAAAGAGTTTAGCCTCTGCTCTTTACTTATTTGTGCTTTACCATCACATCCTCAGATCCTATCACAGTGCTAGCACAGAACCATTTGGTTAAAAGGAGTTGACATATACATGGTAAAACAGAAACAGTATTCAAATATGTAACATTTTTAGATGTTTATCACATTTATAAATTTTTTCTTGCTAAAAAGTTACATAAAAGTGTCTTAAGATACGTTTTAAATAAACTTAGTGACTCTTTTTTCAGTTAATATCTTTTGATGGGAATGAAAATTTTGTAATTCAGACTGCGGACAATTATATGAAATTGTATTTTTTCTACAATCATAATAAGTTTTGAAGCTACAGTAAGGCAACTTACTCATGGCATTTCTCAGTGGGCTGAATACTTTCCTTCTTCTACATGAATCAGAGACAAAAGAAAACCTCTGTTGATACTGGAGTCAGTGAGACCTCTCTGGCACAAGAAAAACCCAGAAAAGTTTCACTGTCGAGCTGCCAGAGGTAAACAGAAAAACGAGCAGCCCCACTCACACATTACTTTTTCTGCGATATGTCAGGGAGGATCATTTAAATGGGAGCTGCACAGCCATCTCAAGTTGGAGGAAGGGGGAGAGCCCCTTCCAAAGGGCAGTTGCACACGAAGTGTGGCAGCATGCCTTACAGTAGTTGCTGCTGTTAGCAGAGTAAGAAGTACCAGGTGCCAGAAGTAAGTAGGACCTCCAACAGCACTGCCAGCATCTATATGCATAGGACTGCTGCTGCCCAATTTATGGAGGGAGATTTGGCTTCTGGATGACATCTTACCAATATGCAAAAGTACAGGTAACTGAAGAGTTTTCAAGGTCAGTTCTGCATTAACCAGGATGCTTTCATCAGCTGTCTTCAACATCTAGCACTGCTTTGTCTTTCAGACGATAGCCTTCAGCTCTATTTCCCTTTGGAACATGATGTACCTACCCTTGCACAGCATTAGCAAGTAGTTAGAACACAACACACTGATCTGTAAGGCAGCAGTGCTTGTTTTGTCCCTTTCTAGGCTGTCTCTCACAAAGCATCCAAACTACATAATGAAAACCGAAATACAAACCATTTCATGTCAAATAACAGAACTAACTAGCTTAACATACAGCAGGCAGTACTTGTGCAGTACCATACAGCAGGCAGTACATGTACTGTACATTTGCCTCACAGCAAATATAAGGCAGTTTGACAGATACTAGTGCAAGTCAACCTCACAAAAACAGGATCAATGCTCTGCTCATATGAATGACAAGTTAAATAAAGAATAGAAAAAGCAAAATACATATTTTAGAATAACATTTAACAGTTTCTTCTCTTGTGGGCCATTTTGTTTGGAGTTGGTTGGTTCATTTTAGGTGAAAATATTTTTACAAGTTTTGAGAGACATCGTGAAAAACAAAAGATGTATCATTTTATTACCTCCTCTGTAAAACATAGAAACATACTTCTCCATGAGAAACTGTTCAGCTGAATTACTCTTATGGAGATATATTGCTAATAGCATCTAAGGATATTTTTTCTGTTTCTTAAATAAATTCAAGTGGCAGCAAGTTGATTTTTCATTCCCTTCCTCAGCTGCTGACACTGAGACAAATCAGTATCACTCGAATTTATTTTCTTTTGGAGAAGGGAGGGGAAGAGAAAAAGGCTTGATCTTTTAAAGCTGACGAATTCAAAGATAATATTGTCTTACTGAAGTAGCAGAACACCATGGAGAGCAAAGACTGATCTGAGAATAAGATTTAACAAAAACTTCATGTTAATAAAATTATAAGTATGGTTGGTACAAATATGCCATCTGTGTTAGCTCACTGTTAAGCAGGTATTGGTAGGAAACAAACCACAATATTTATAAACTGTGAGACAAGAGATTTGCAGCAGGTCAAGGTTTCACTAATTTTAAATGTAGTCAATGCCAGGCATAATTAACATATTTCTCATATTCTTTTAAGGGCACCTCCTCAAAATTATTTTTCAATGTTTTCATATTTTAAAATAATGGTGAATATGGCTGATGGCTAACACTCATGGCATGATATGAAAATAAAATCTTATGCTTTTGCATAGAAAATGGGAAAGTAATATAAACAAAGAGCTTCTGTTTCTGAACTTCCTTGTGCTAGACCACTGATAAATACAGGAAGTACTTTCTGTCCAAAATTTGAAACATTTCTTTTCAGTTTTTCTCCTCAAGTGCAATTTCGTAAGCAGTGGCATACAGCAATATCCACATGTAGTGATTCATGTAATCCTGAAAATTATTTGACTTGTTGAGTGCAAAATAATTAGTCATAATTTCCTTTGTTGTACAGACATCATGGTGATGGTCACAAGGTAAAGCTGCACTAAAATAGATGCAAGAAATAGGCACTAGGTGCTATGAGAGACTATTTAGCTTCACACACTTGTCAGTTTGCCACAAAGTTTGTGACGCACGTCTCCTTTTTAGGGTCTTATGCACACTCTCTTTTTTCCCATTTCCTGTAAAAATGGATTCCAACAGACTTCACAATATTTCAGAATTGTTGACTGATGAATAGGAAAAGGAAAATTAGCCAAATAGGAAAAAAAATGCAAAAGTACTCCTGAATTATAACCTAGAGTCCAACCCATATAAACTAATTTTGTATCTTCCAGAAATTATTATCTTCTCTCTAAATTAAGCAGAAGAGAAATTTGACCCTTAGCCTTCTGTATTCCAGATGGATGTACTCTCTGAAGTGCTAAAAGTAGAATGAGGTAAATAACTTTGCCAAAATTATACTTTATACATTTGATTCTAATCAAGAGACCCCAAATAATTAATTTTAGGTCAAATTCTTCAAGTGACCCCAAATAATCATTCTCATTTTTATTCTGTGGGTTGTTTTTTTTTTTTCTGTTTGCTTGCTGTTTTTTTAAATCTATCTAACTAGCTGAGTGGCAACACCAGCTTTTCGGTGGCTTAATGTATGTGAGGTGAATACCATCCTAACTAACATGTATTTGTGAAAGGTAAATTTGAGAACTACTTCCCTAGGTTTTTAAAAGACTAACTTCTTCAGAAACTGCCAGTTCTGAAAAGCTGCTTATATGAAGAAAGGATTTCAATTTTAAGAATTTGACACTTGACATTTGAAACAAAATAAAACAATTTGATATGTCAAAGACAGAAATAGATCAGATCTTCAGTGGTTATGTTGTAGGTACTATATCTTCAGTGACATTATAGAAATCTATATCTGCTGGGTAATTAATCTATCATTTCTCCAACAAATACTCTCCTTCTGTCATGGATAATAGGTAGTGTAATTGCTTTATGATATTAATATAAAAGATGATGAAAACTTTCTGTATCTTTTGCATTATGAACACTCTTTTAGTAATGACTTAAAATAAAAATTCCTAAATCTGTCAGACCATGTTAGGCACTCCAGTGTACTGGATTTATTATGTGTGTAAATTAATTTACAGGCATTTTCATTTGTTTCACTGATACCACATTTTATAAATACTGGTCTGAAGGATTTACCATGACACAACAGCTTTATCTGTCATCTTCATACTGTATTCAAAAAACTAAATGAAACATCTTTGATGATGAAATATATTCTAGAATTGTGGCACTTGGTATTTTTACTTTAATCAGTCCCAGCAGACATATCTTACTATAATAGATCAAACAAATTGCACTTTTGATTTAGTTTGAATCTGGTGAGGCTGAATAAACTACATTTTTTCCTCTCACTGTATGGCTGATAATGAGCAAATGGATAACCAGATGGCATAATTTTTGTAAAATTTCCAAGACACATACTGTAGCATATAAAAAGACACATTCATAAAGTGTCCTATCTTCTGGCACGTATCTCGATTCATTCAAGTAAAAATTGGCACAGAAGCTACCGTTTTTCCACGTAACTGTTGACTCTTAAAATGTATAAATGGCAAATCTCAGAATGAGAAACGGCACCTTATAACTATAAATGTAGCTGGCTTTGTCACATTTTTTTTCTCTGTTCTTCCTAATTGTTTTATAGCAGAAGGTTCTTTAGAAGGCATAAGAGAAATGAAACACTTCAAGATGTATAAGTTTACAAATGGACTTTGTTAACTTCAGTCAAAATAAATTAATTCTAAAACAAACACTTATTTCAGGAGGAAATTAAGGCTTCCACAGTAAGTCAGTACAAGGCATCTGAATGATTTAAAACCTTCATGAGGGAAGGTAGTAGTCAGCCTTCAGCAAAGCCTTGTCTATACAGGTGAATCTCTAGTTTTGTTCACACATCTCTTATACTCTTGTAGTATAGAAAGCTTTTTTCCTTGATGTTGGCAAAGTGTTTTTTTTTTTTGTGCAGGTACCCATGGTCTTTTTTTGTTGTTGTTGTTGGTAAAAAAGATTAATTTATTGGTATCTTTGCCATTTGCACAGGAGATCAGATCTCCTGAGCAGGACAGTCTCTCATTGCCCAGATGATGATGGGAATCTCCCTTGTAGGACTCCTTGGAACAGTATCTCCAGCTGGATCTGGTAAGACATGCTGAAATTCCATTCTACTAATTTTTCACAACTCAGTTGACCCATAGTTTTACATGAGCACTTCAGCATATATATGATTTGTTTGTTATTATCTATGTACAAAAGACTCACTGCCTTGGAGTAACTTCTGCACCTGAAGGTACATTTTCTTTGGACTTTGTACGAGTACCTATGTACAATCTGATAAACTCTGTGCGAAGAACTACCTAGGAGGGGCCTCTGGGATGGAGAGATTGTCCACTCAGGATGGTAGTTGAAGCTGCCTGGAGGAATCTCTGGGATTGTCTGAAATTTCCACCTGGAGAGCTCCTCTAAAAATATGTCAAAGGTTTTTCTGCAGCATTCTGGCTGAAGTTCAGTTAGTCATCCAAAGTATTAATGATTAAGTATGCTGTGCATGTACACAGGCACAACATATGCTGTCTCATACAATGACCAGTCGTATCAACTCAGGGTACCCAGAAGTCCAGGACAGGACAGGTCTAAGAAGTGTGGGTGTATGTGTGTTCGCATATGATTACTATGCAATTTAAATAAGAATTGAGTAACAGGGAATATTTCATACCCACCTTTCAGATATTTGCAATTTCTGCTCAGTTTATAGTGACATTGTCAAATAGAGGTGGAGAGGTGCAGTGAAAATACTCCTTTTCCTTAAATTCTCCATTCTTGAACTTTGATCTTCAGCTGATGGCCTCTTCCATATCTAGACTCCCACAGCAGCTGAGCTCCTGTTATCAGATAGTGGTACAAATAACAAGACTTATAGTTAGATATCTCTCTACTTTCTCTGCTTCAGCATCAGCTGAGCAGCAGGCTGACACCAGAACCAAGGAATAGCAGGCAGAACAGGAACTTTTCTATAAGCCAGAGGATTCAAAGAGCAGCTGAAAGTCTTGTCTCACTGTGAGCCACACTGCAAGATTATAACTTCAGGAGAAGCACTGAGGTAAGCACACTGAATCTGTAATGTAGTGTCTGGCAATAAAGTCTTGTATGTATGCTGAGTTACTAGATAGCAAGGCTAGAGCACTTCATTATGAGTGTGTTTCAATGGGCTGCAGACAGACACCTGCTTTTCTGTCCACATTCAAAGACAGCTGGACACAAGTCAGTGCCACTGTGTATGAGTTGGCGTTTCCTGCACCTTATTTGGGGGCTGTGCCTGCAAACACAATTATGTTTCTACACTGGAGCTTGACTGATGTGGGCAGGAACCTGGAGGAAGTTGTGTCAGTCTGCACTCGTCCCTGTACACAAACATTGAGTACAATTACCAGGTGGGACTGAGTTCCTCAACAATACACTCAGACGTAGAATACTAAGCATCCATGACAGTCACTGGAGATCTAGTCAATAGCACCAGGGGGAGTTTGGAGAAGACATTCAGCTCATCTCAAATTAGTCATCCATGCTTGGCCAGCGGCCTTGTTTTCTAGGCTCCATTTACTGCATTAGTTTTGTCTCCATCAACTTATACATCCACCTCAAAATAGACACCTACTTTTAGGTGGACAGACCTGGAACAAAATAACACTCATGTTCCTTCATTTTCCATCAATTTTCTTCAACACTTTTTGAAGATAAAATCATCAGCTTCAGTGTTCAACAATCAATAGTAATCTCTTGTACTCCCTAATCATAATAGAGAGTATTTTAAGCTATATCTACAAAAAATGTCTCCATCAATTTAGGTGATTTTCTTCTCAAAATCCCCTAGAAGAAATTTAGATATTTGACTAAATACAGAAGAGGACAATTCTATATCGCTTTCTTTACAAACATTTTTTTCAAGTAGAGAAA
Organism: Cariama cristata; assembly: GCF_000690535.1. Lineage (NCBI taxonomy): Eukaryota > Metazoa > Chordata > Aves > Cariamiformes > Cariamidae > Cariama > Cariama cristata. Next base: position 11,236 of record NW_009622572.1, read on the forward strand.
AACTCTATTATAAAAATATTTTACCTTCTATTTCAATTGCTGCTGCAATGTGATGCCTTTTCTTTTTCCCTGCAGAGGGTGGGAGATGAAAATATTAAGAATTTCTCATGGTCATTTTTCATTTAAACAAGAAGCTTCCCATTAAAGAAAAAATCTTTTTCCTTACACAAAGGTCACCACAATCTAGGAGCTATGAACTATAAGGGTATGTAAAGGCTAAAAATACATTTTAAGATTTGCTTGAACTGTTGATAATTATTCTTCAGTTTTTGAATCAGTACCGCACAGGTCTGATATTCCAAGTCTCTGTGAAAACTACTTTAAGATCTAGCATTCTGCAAAATGACATTGGCTTGGTCACATCTATAGAAACAGGAAATCCAGCAGGATGGCCAAGATTTCTTGGAAGTAATGCTCCAAACAGAACCACAGCCTCAGTGTGTGAAAACATATGAAAATTTCTCAGCATAACAAATCTAGTTGGAGCCAGATTTAAGGTAACCTAAATTAAACTAGCCTCTTGGTTTAGGTGGGTTTCCCCAGGAGCCCAGGGCCCTGGGTCTCCAAACAGGGATGCTTTGCTAGGAGGTCTCCCTCTCATGCCTCTGCAAACACCTTCCTCCTATTGTTCTTCACCAGTGCCCTCTTAGCCTTTAGCAAAATGCCGTCTGTTTACTATAAATTTCTGTTGGGTTTCATCTTACGATTCATCACTTGGAGGAGTTGAACCAATCACTAGCTGAACTGTTGCCTACCTGCTAAAAGCACCTCCCAGAAGGAATTTTCTTCCTTGAGCCATACAGAAAATGTCATTTCACAACCATTTTTTCTAGCACTAAAGTCTGGCTTAAGCTATTCCTGCTATCCTGAGTCACTCATCTTTGCTCTAATAATTTTTTTTAATCACCTCTGTTGCAGTTTACCCCTTACGATACTTGAGCTAGGTGTTGCAAAGTAAAGTTGCGCTTTTTTTTTTTCTTTAAAACATTGTAGTAGGGTGGGGGATTTCAAAATTGATTTTGACTTGTTATAGTTAGAGAAAATCATGTGGAACTATACACTTATTTGATGTCTTGTCTTGGTTAGAAAAGACTAGGTAGTTATTATTGATTTTTGATTGTCTACTGTGCCAACACAAATATGCCAGTATAACACATGCACGAGTATCCATTGTTTGTCTATTCCACACTGAAAATAGATCTTTTTGGAACAAAACGAAACAATTAATTAAGCTATATTAAACAGATAAAGAAGTCACAAGATTTAACAGAAGTAATGTAGAAATCTCCCACTGTCCAGTTGATGTTTCCTGACTGTTTGAACCTATCCGATCAAGGAATGTTACATTTTTGTCTCCTAAATGTATTTTGTAGCATAAATGTTAAAGTAATTTTGAATATTAAAATAATTTTGAATGAGCAAAAGTTTAAAAGGATTCTTGCCAGTCTGTTCATGTGATGAGGAATTAACATTCAATTTCTAATGACTTTGATACCAGTATGACATGGCTGAATTTATTTTCCCTATTTCTGAGGACAGTATTTCATGTCTGTCCTCCTTTTGCCATTCACTGTGTGTAACTAATTCCATGTTAAAGATGAGAATTACTCAACTGGAATAACAGTAGTTTACAATCTTGAGACTAGCAAAGTTTTAGACATCATACATTCATTTTTTATTTTTAATTTGACTGCTAATTGAAAACATTGTGTATCCTTTGCACAGGTGTGCCACTGTTATCCTTTACTTTCAAATTTTATAACATTTCTCTACTAAGACCTGAAGTATTTTCACAAAAAGGAAAACCAATGAGGTAGTTTGAGTTGAGCAAAATTATATTATCTCCCTTGTTGTTTACACAGACCTAAATAGGCTTTAGTTAAATAGTTTAGTACTGAGCATCATTTGCATCTGATTTAGTTTACATTCAGAATATAAAGGTGGTTTAGGCGTCCTGTATTTAGGTAGATTGTATTAGATTGTCTCAGTTCTACTTGTTCCTACACAATAAAAGTTTTATCTACCCTATCTGCTCATAATGATCCCTTCGGCTACACACAACCATGCAGCGAATGATCACATGTGGAGTGTAAAGATTTTATCCTGGCCAGGAAAGAGTTCTGACTTCTCAATGTAACAACATAGTGCAGAGATCAAGTCAGACTTTTAAATATTCATCAACAGTTTTCGCTGGATAGAACTATTTTATGTCTGTTTAAGTAAATTTACAGCATCAGTACTGTTTATTAGGCGCAGGGGATCCGTTCTTGATACACGTTCAGCTATTACATACAAGTATATATCTATTGTACCACTTTTCTTGGTACACTGAACAGTTATTTTTCAACTAATTTTTTTTTAAGAATTTATTTCTTAGAAAACTTGCATAATTCCAAGGTGCTAGGCAGATCTTCACTAGTTCAGCATATACTAAAGTACTCATTAGTACATGTTGGCTGAGATTTTTAAAACTAGTAGTTACATAAAAGAAAGAAATCCTATCTGGATTTTTTTTTCAGTACAACAGTAATATTTTCAGTGATATTTTAAAAAATAATTATCAAGTGTGTTAAACCTAAGCAATACTTACACCACAGCTTGAAATGAAATGCACAGATTTATTAACAGTGTTTACATATTTATGCTCATGACATTTAATTTGAATACTAAATACTAATCTGACTCTGACCTTCTTGATTTCTAGGAAATAAATATGTGAGTCAGTAATCTCATTTCTTTAGATTCCTTCTTGTCATTTCAGTGTAAATTTTATATTACAAACTGTTGCATTTGGGTAGATGTTAAAAAAATGACTATGACAATGTATTTGTAGATACTGGTAGCAAAAATGTTAGATCTTTATACAACAAACTGATGAATATTTTGCCTGAGTTGAGGATGTTATTCAATTGCAAGTGTTCTATTCAGGAGAAAGTTAACTTCTAACTGAAAGTACAAGGACATAGCTTCCACCGTAAGCGAAGTTGTGCATTCATGACAAGGTTTTTCATATCATCTCCGGAGAATCTTATTCTAGTGCATCAGAGTCCAGTACTGGGCTGAGGCAGTAGTAACACCTGTGTTCTTTCTAGAGAATACACCAAAAAAAAATGTTTTGAAATCAGTTATAGGCTAGTCAAACACAGTTTCTTATACCATGAAGAGTATTTCTTGGTTTTGTGATACTATGGGACAATTTTAAGGCTGGAGGTTTCTTGGTAAGTGTTCTGTGCCATACTCATTCTTTCTTTCTCCCCCTCTCATGTAAACTAACAATCTAATATTTTGGGAGGGGTTAGGTTTTTGAATAAATTCCATGGAGTGAAGCTTTTGCTTTTTAAAAATGTTTCATAAAGCCATACGTAAAACTTCAGTGTAGCTTTGCAAATCATTACACTGTTACCAAATGCTGCTCCTTTTACAATAGAGTATGTGCTGCCCTGATTAAATTCCAGTGTTGGTTACTGAGGCCAGGTCTACATGTCCTTTACTGGCTATTTGACTGTTACGCAGGGTTGTAAGAAGGGGACCTCCTGCAATAAAATCTATTACAAATACTGTTAGGAGCAGAGGAACCTGTCATAGTCAATGCTGGACAAAGTGAAGTGCTACTCCATAAAATGCCATGTGCTGAATCTCTAGTACAAAGTAGTGTAGATCTGACAGAAAAGACTGTGGTTGCAAGACATACACTGGCTCAGTAGCTGGATATTAATTTTTTTTAAAATGTTGCCTATACTACTCCTAGAATTAACATCGTAAATTAAATTATCAAGGTTTTCTGAGAACATATTTTTTCTGAGAGTTGTCTAGATATTTGCAGCAGTATAACTTCCCCAGCCATTTCACTATATATCTCCACAGATGTGTAACAGCCAGAACAGAGACAGAATTGAGAGGATCAAGGCTGGATGAGAGTTACAGTTGTTTACATCCCTTCAACCAGTAGTATCACCAGTTGTTCAGCTACAGCCTGATCGTGGTACCCATAGGACGTGAGTAACTTTCACGCACCACCTCTCTAGCAAAACCAAGCTACAACGGTAAAATCATGGTTGTGAAAACAGAACAGTACGTTTTTGCTTGTAAAAATCAAATAATCACCTGTCCTGCAGTCTCCTGGAGGAGTCTGTGGCATTTCTCTATTTTTAATTCTGAAGTAGTTTTTTTATCAGACCCTACTCAGTAAAGCACTTGTTCATACTCTGTTCCTTTTGAACAAGGCTAAATAAAGCTCTGCTTGTAGCTCGTAGAAGCAAAGCCATTTTATCTTTAATCTAGCTAGCCTAAGTGTCAGGAGCCACCAAGATGTGGCTCACAGACTCCTGCATGAAATGTTTAAAACCGTTGGTCTGTACTCAGAGACATAGGCAGACTGTACTAACATGTTTGTTAGTAGTGTTACTTACGCAGATTGTGTCCTTGCTATAGCTTTTATAAGGTAATCTTTTAAATTTAAATGAGCAGGACTTGAGCAGATGCTGATTGTCAAGCATACACTTAACCGTTTTGCTAGTGTAGGGTGTGAAGTCAAGACATAGAGCTGAACTGTGTCAAGCTAAACTCCATAGCTCGGAACAACTGCAGAGGAAAGCAGCTACTACAGGCACCATTTGTCATTATGTTTCAGCGTTAGCATATTACAACAAGGCTTCAACTTATAAATAATTTAAAAAGACCTACAAAACCCAATTGACATACATTAAAAGTATTAAGGGTCTATAAATGCCAAATTCCATTCAACTTGAACTATCATTACATTTCTACAGTAGTGTAAGACTGGCAGTCTCACTCAGGCAGGATTGAAAAATTGGGATTTTTTTCCCATCAGGTCAGAGCACTGAAAAAGTAAAGGCCAAATATACTCTCTTTATAGCATTCAGAGAGCTGCAGAATGCTTTTTCTGGCAGCCTCTTTGTTATTGCTGTTGGGTCATTTGTTTTGGGGTTTTTATTGTGTTTCATTTTTTATTTTCTTTTTTAATGGAGATTACAAGAAATATACATTCCTTTTGGTTGTGGGTAATAACTCACTATTTTTGCAGATGCATTATGGAACCCAGCTTTCCTGAAAGATTCCATTAAATGAGACTTTATTGTTTTAGACTGAAGACGTCTCACTGCATGATTGTCTTTACTTCCCTTAGCTACATAAAACGTCTCTTATTTGTTTGCTCTGTCTCTTTCTAAGAAACAATGCACAAGGGGAGACCTTACAACAGAAAGGAAATTTGGAAGGGTCAATAAGGAAAGAAAGGCTGCAAGACAGGCTGCAAGAATAGATGTTAATGAATCTGTCCAATTCCATGCCATTATTATGTTTTTTCTTCAACCAAGCACAATGACTTCCAGTGCTTTGATTAGTTAGTATTCGTCATAGTAACTTATTTTATCCCAGTGCTAAACTAAACTTACCTCAAATCAATTAAGAGAAAACTGACAAAATGAATTCTTAGTTATATTCTAGAGAAAGAAATGGCTAGATTTTGTGGGTAATACATGCAGTTTTACCTGTTTTATTAATGAGCATCTCAAGATAAAAAAAAATAAATTAAACTGAATCCAGGTGTTGTTCTGAACAGAATTTAAGCAGCGTGTGATCAGAAATCAGTTTTAACAAGTAATTTCTTTAATACATTATATTTTCATAGTGAAACTGCTTCCTGATAAACTGGAGCCTGATTGTGGTGCACTGACCTTGGCTGGCTGCCAGATGCCCACACAGCCACTCTCTCACCCCCCCTCCTCAACAGGACAGGGGAGAGAATAAGACAGAAAAGCTCTTGAGTCAAGATAAAGACAGGGACATCACTTACCAATTACTATCATGGGCAAAACAGACCTGACTTGGCGGAAATTTATTTAATTTATTGCCAAATATAAAAAAAGTAGTACATTGAGGAAAAAAGACAAAAACTGAAACACCTTCCCCCCCACCCCTTGTCCCAGGCTCACCTTCACTCCTCCATTCCTGACTTCTCTATCTTCTCCCCCCAAGAGGCACAGGGGCATGGGGAATGGGGGGCTGCAGTAAGTCCATAACGGCTCCTCTCCACTGCTCATGCTGTTCCTCTGCTCCAATGTGGGGCCTTCCCATGGGCTGCAGTTCTTCAGGGTAAACTTGC
>NW_009622573.1:0-206 GCF_000690535.1 Cariama cristata
CTACACGCTGGTAACGGTCCTTGGCCTGTGCTGGGAGAGCACTTTGTAACCCACCTAAGGAGCCAGACACCATACTAATAAATTAACATCCGAACACCATTCGATTTGATTTGCTGGTGTAGGCACAATTTCTGAATCCTGTTCACTCATTTCTCTGCCATTCAGATACATAGCAACACAGCGGTTCAGCCAAGACTTGCTTCAGC
>NW_009622573.1:237-6392 GCF_000690535.1 Cariama cristata
ACTTGCTTCCGCGCTGCTGGAAGACTTAATTTTAGAAAAGTGCTGACTACAAGTCAGGTATTTCTGCTGTTGAGCAACAATCCAATAAGCATTGCAAAGTTTCCTTATTAACTCATTTTTGGTATTCATGTCTCTTTTTGGAGTGATTAGGAGAAATACACCTGGTTTGGTTGCCATCATCAACATAATTACTTAGCTCCACCATGCAGTTCTTGATGCATTTATTTCTTGGTTAGTTAGCTGTTCAGAGCCTACTGATATAAGCAAAAGATTAATGCAAAACATTATCTATAAATGTGCTTGTTGGGAAATGAGTGAAGTAGACAGGGCAGGCTCTGAAAATAGGATTCTCTCTCCCCTATAACTAAATACCTAAAAACTCTCACTACACGAAAGCTTGTCAGAGGGGATTCAGGAGCACTGTCTCAGGTGGTGCTCCCTCAACTCACATATTATTTGTTATTTTGCATCACTCCTCACAACTGGGCTTCAACATTAAAAGACAAAAGCTGCATAACAGGTCTCAGAGAGAGTTATTGGGTGGAATTCACCCTCAAACCAAGAATCTAGCAGGCACACTTTCAACCACAACCATTTCCCTTCTCTGTACTCTTCCACACTCCTCCACCTGCAAGGAAACAGCTGACCGAGGATCACAGGAACAAACTGCCGCATCAATATCCCACAGAGAGCACAAACCTTGCAGCAGTGTATGAACTACTCTGATTGTATGTGCTCGTACTCATCACCAATTCTTACTAACTCCAGTGAGGGCACATTTGAGGTTTCTACAGTGACACTATTTAGCTTTGATTTTGAGACAAAAAAAGACTAGGAAAACAACTATAGAAAGTCCAGTTTATCTTTAAAACTTCTGCCTCAAAGAGCCATTTTCAATTGCCTCAGGTCGTTCACCCCCTGAGATTAGCTATCATAAATTCACACCACCGATGTTTCAGAATGAAGAATGGTTTCATTTTGATAGAGATACAGACAATTAAAAAAAAATAAAGTCAAGGGACAGACAAAGTGGTTGGAAGTTACCTCAGCCTTAAACAAAAAGGCAGGAGAGCCTCTTCATAAAACAAAGCAGTCAACCTCCATGTTTTTATAACCTGTTTTGGCACTCCTGAAGTATACCCTCTCTGCGAGGTGCCAGCTTGTTGCAGACACTTCCCTATCGATCTGTCTGCCGCATCTCTGGAAAGGTCAAGTAGGATGAGGGCCCTTTCCAGTGCTCTTTCAAAGCACTTCATTCCCTTCCAGAAAGGGCGAAAGCTCTCAGGTGACATGCTAATTAATTCAGTCTTTTCAGCTGTGCAGAACTGTGACATTTGTAATTTATTCTGAAAGGAAAATAAATATAATTTAATCCTGTTGAAGACATCACCACATCCCTTACCAAAATCTTGTATTACAGTGTCTTACTCAGATAACCCTTCAAATGTGTTAGATTAACACTTTGTACTTATTTGTATTCTATGCTTGCCTCTTTCAAAGATGGCTCCAGTGCCACCACATACAAATAACATAAGTATTTATATTTTAAAAAAAAATTTACAGTATTTCACAGGAGTGGCTACAAACTCTTAAACAGAGCTATTGTAAACAATTTTAGCAATATTACTGTAGTATTTTCCATAAAACAAGGTTTTTGATTTCTACCCATGAGACTGCTGCTTCGAAAACAGTACAGTTACGTATTTCAGTCAGCCATGTTATAGGTTTACTTTATTTTATACCAAAACAAGAATTCTTTCTGTGTTCAGATAGAGAACCGAGATTTTGCTTCAGGAAACATGAAGGTCATCCTTGCAAACAAGAGATGTATATAAGAACAAGAGCACGGCAGAGCAATTAAGTTTAGGGAAACTTTCAATGTGGTAAATATGTAGAATAATTTCTGATAGATGCCCAGAGCTTAGACTAAATGAAAACAAGCCAAATGCAGATAATTTTTTTGTTGTGTTCAAAAGTGCCTTTGCTTTCCTTAGAGGCAGAAACACACAACAGGGCTCACTGTCTCCTTAGCAGGATGGGACCCTTGAAATGGCTTTAAATGGACAAGGTTGAGTCAACTATTAAAACAGGTCTAGTTCAGATACAGTCTGTCCTTCAGATAAAGGGATTCCTGTATGCAGTCTGCCTTCTGTCAAAACCAGCAACCAGAGCAATTTTTCAGCTGAAGGTACCTTTTCCTTAAGCCAAGGCAGAACATAACCATTTACCATGCAACTCCTCACGGTAGAGGCCATGACAGCTGTATGGACACTGGTGCAGACAGTTCTTGAGTCTAAGCCTCCTTGATAATAAATACCTCTTTTTTCAGTGGTTCAAAATGTCCTAGATCCTTTGGAGAAGTAACAACCTTTTAATATTAATGGCATTTAAGAATCAAGAGTGATTTACTGTAGCTTTTCATCAAACTTCTCTGCTTATATTTCTAGAAAGACGATGTCCTTTCCAGTCTTATGTTCCAAAGTCATCAACTCTTGTCCTCTGCTGTCCCCACAGCCATACCAAATAATTTATTTTAACAGCAGATCAAGCATGAGCCAAGGCCTAGGTAATTTTTAAGCCCTATTACTCCTGCTGGAAAGCTATTTCAGAACTTGAATGCTGCGGTGGTTTGTAATTTTCTTCAGTGTTTACTAGTCTTATACCCAGCTGTTCTGCGACTAACATCATATCCTGTATCTTAAACAGGCTTTCTTCTGTCATGATGTTTACCAACTTGATGTACCTAAATCGTTAAACATTTTGGTTTTCAGTCTAATCTTCCTAAACCAAGTCAGTCAAGCCCTTTCAAGAAAATAAGCTCTCCATTCCTCCAATTCCTGATGAACCTATTTGTGTTTGAACTCATCTTTCCTGATAACGGCTACTGGAGGTGTCTGTCAGTCATCTTGGAACTGTATCTGCCTTTTCCATGGCTGTATCGGCACTGGTGGCCTAGTCGGGTGGCAATCAGCTAATACACCCTCATTTGATCTGTTTATTCCCTTCAAAATGCTTATTGTTCCCAGGTTTTTACATAGCAACACACAAAATTGTTTCACTACTATTACTCCACTCTTATTTGTTTCTGGTCTATAGACTAATCTCCCTACACATAGGCAGTATTTCCCAAATTTTCTCAGCATTCTCCAATTGGAATAAGCGAAAATATTTTAAGAGTCCCACAAAACCATGCTTGCAAAAATACCCTGATAGCATCCTTTCACCCATGAACTTTGCCTTGGAAAAGAATCTTTTGAAGAACTGCAGAATAATTTGATTTGAAAGGGATCTCTGGACATCATTTGATCCCACCTCTCACTCAAAGCAGCGTCAACCTGGACATTAGATCAGATGGCTCAGGCTTATCCCCAGCAGAGCTCTGAATCTCTTCAAGAGTGGAATTTTCACACTGTCTCCAGACAACTTGATCCAGTGTTTGACTCGGCTCACTGTGAAAAAAACTCCTCGTAACATCTAATTAGAATTTCCCTTGTTGCAACGTGTGTCCTTTGCCTCCCATCCTACCACCGCGCACATCTGCGAATGGTTTGGCTGCCACCAGTTCCATATTTTTCTACTAATTTGTGCCCTTTCATGTAATGATTTACTCCCTAGCATGGTATCGAGTGCTTTACTGAACTACAGAGGACTAATAAAAAACCCCATGTCAGCCTGACACAATCTACTATTAGTAAACACATACATCGTATTTCATCTCATTTCCCATTTATGTGCAAGTGCCCACATATTCTTACTTCAAAGTTGGTAATAAAGGCTTCTGTATTTTGACAGCCAAACAGGTCTGTAGCAATCTAGATCACATTTCTTTGTTTGGTAGCATATGTACTATTTTCCTGTTCTTTTAGGATAGCATATCTTCTTTTTAAATCAGATAAACTTCCGTTTCCAAACATTCTAGTAGAAAAATTTGATTTCAGCCTCATTTAACTGTTTTCTAACTGCATTACTGTACTTAACTGCATTACTTTACTAAAAACTAAGGCAAACCGCTCCTTGTGTTCTGGTGCCATACTAACACCACCTCTAATTGCTAGCCCATTTCTCCTGGACAGGACCACTATATCATCCCTCATTCTCTTTATTTACTGTTCCTTCAAAGCACATCAGCTACAGTAACTTTTGGCCAACTGTCAGTCCCTTAATAGGCCGCATCAGTTATTTACAGTTTAGGCTTCATCCCTTTTACCGAGTTCAGCTCTGCCCCTTCTTTTTACCCAGTAGGTCCCACAACTATTGTCGAAGATAAAATACCTCCAGATACCCTCAGCTGCAAAGCCTCCATCTTCCCATCAACACACAGCTCTCAAATAGTGTGCAAATTGCCACCAAACCAAGCAAAACCCCACACAGATAAATTAGTGTACCCTCCAGAAAAGATAACTGCCTCTTCAGCAAGAACACGCTTCATCTAAACATCATTTACTGCTTTCTGTTCCTCAGTCACCTCAGTAACTGCCAGCTGTTTGGCTTTCTAAAGCTTTTCCCTCAGGTGGCTCTGCCCCATTTACCCTCAGCAGCTAGCTCGGAGCTATCAACAAAAGCAGGGAGTCTCATCATGTCAGCTGCAAGGTTATTAGTTTATTCATAACGCAGAGCTTCCAAAAGGGAACTAAATTGCAATCAAACCCACCATCGTACAACAAAGGAGCAAATTCTCTTCACCCAGAGAAACCAGGATGGCTCCTTCCTCACCCAGGACAAGCCTTAGGCAGACTCCTGGGCTCACCATGGCTTGGTGACGGCACCCCCCCACCCTGAGAAGCAGAAAGAGACAATGACCGGTCAAGCAAGCCAAATCCACTCAGAGGGCTCACGATAGCCGCAGGGCTGCCAGGAGGCAGCTGGGCCACTGCCGAGGCCTCAGCCGAGCGAGGAGATGGTGAGGCGCTGCTGGTGAGACAGGGCTGGAGGTGGCTATGGCAGTGCAAGACACAGCCAGACATGATGGACAGTGCTGCCGTGGATGGCGGGACATTGCAGGGGGCTGGGGAGGAGACATGTGAGCTACGGGTGGACTTCAGAGAACTGGGGAATGAAGGGGAGTGACGAGGACGTTTTGGGGAATGCGATCTTGCAAAGTTGATATCACTTAGGTTGTTACTGTTATCACTATTTCCATAAAAGGCCAAGATCACCTAGGCAGTGGTATCAGAAATACCAAATACGGGTACAGATATAGCAAAACAAGGAACAATGTGGGAAAAGTAATTAGGGGCAGGTTGCTTTTTCTGGAGAACACTGGGGTGGGGAAGGGAGGATGCAAGGACAGCAAAGCAGGGAACCAGGGACCAGGGAAAAGGACAGTGCGGCATGCTGATCATCTGCCTGCTGCTGTCAGGGGCTCCCTGTCAGCACAGCTGGAGCAGGACAATAAACAAAACACCCTGTGCCAATCATACTGTAAGGGTCAGGCCTGCTCCCACAGTCAGGAATGCTGACGCAGATGCCAGCTGGGTCCTTCCTCTGCCTCTCCAGGGACCACCCAGACAGATGGACGAAGCGTCATCAACAGTACTCACCACCTCACAACATTATTACTGTAATTCTTGTTGGTATATCTCTGCAGAAGTACACAGGACACTGTTCCTAGGATTCACAGCAAGATTGGTGCTTCGAAAGGATGCTCGACTTGGTGAGCACGCACTGCAGTCTTATGCTGCATGCGGCAGGTGTACGGTACGTACGCTGGCTCCGAGGGGTGCCACACTGAGTAGGCACATGCTGCAGAGCTGCATGCCCAGGAAATGTTTCCAGTTATCCCATCACACAGTCAGAGCTGCTGTTTCAGAGAGCTGCCAGGTCTCAAGGAGGCCTGGGCTACATGTGGAGTCTTCAGAGTTCACGTGGACACAGTTTCTAGAAATGTTAAAAAAAGTAAACATGTGGCAGCCTTCTATCAGCTCCTCATTTCCCGGCTCCTGAAAACATGGGATTATTCAAACAAAACTTATACATTTTGGTTCTCTTGCTTTTTGAACTCCCGTTGCTCCCTAGCTCCATGACAAAGCATATTGCTAATATTCCCAGGGACATTAAATCAAGTGCCTTGACCCTCAGTACAAGAGTTCTCACCATTATTTATGTCACAGGACTTTACAGTTGCCTTTAAGCTCCCAACGGTCTCCAACGCTCTT
>NW_009622573.1:6423-18090 GCF_000690535.1 Cariama cristata
ATCTCTTACTTCTATCTATTTACTCAGACTTACACGTTTTCTCCCCAGGCCACAGGGACAGTTTTAAGAGCTTTCACTACCTTTCCCTCCTAATCTTGCATGTTAGATGACACTTCAGGACTTTTTAGTTCCCTCTTCTCCTCCTTTCTTTTCCTTGGTCAATTGTTGAAGTGGGAGCTCACCTCTTTCTCAAACGAGCTGGTAATCTTTTATTCCCTATTTCTTCTCATGCACATTGCCAATGGCACCTGATCATAAAGGAAGTGAAGGAGAGCTTTGCTGGATTTCTGTGGCAGTCTTATTGACAGCTTTCCAGAAGAAAGGCAAGCAGGGTCAAGCAGAAGCAAAGCTTGACATTTTCTAGGCACCGTCTATCTTAAGTTGCAAATAGCACCAGACAAATTCTGATAGGCTTTAGTTTTAAGCTGCTGTGAAACCTTCTGCCTGTAACACTCAGGCCTCAACACACCCTAATGCTGCCTTAGCTGACGACTTTTTAATTGATGTTACTGTGTTAGAGAGAGACTCTTTTCCTCTAAGTACTTTTTCCTACATGAAAGAACAGTCACTGAGCTCTCCTTGAGGGACCAATTTTTCCCCACTCAAAAATCAGAGAACACGGCCAAAACCTGAACCTTGGATCTAAGTGAAGCTGAAGTACTAAACCACATATGCTGGGCTTATGGCAGATGCAATACCTTGAATCAAGTTACAAATTAAATCTTCATGATCTCTCAGAAAGTTTGTAACTCAAATTTTGTAGTACAGAGCCAGCCAAAACAACATTAGCTTTAGTCGCTAAGAAATGTAATACAGAATGTAAGGTATTTCCTCCTATTTTTCCTTTATTGAGAGGTTGTTGCAGGGCACTCTGAAGTGTACCACTAATTTAAGAAACAAGCAAATGGAGTTTTATTTCAGTGTTTGGTTTGGTTATACTCTTTACTAATGCAATCTGGGGAAAATGGTTTGTACTATTCTTTTTTCAAGATACAATCTGAATTCATTACAATAAAAACTTTAATTTACCAGCATAGTTTTATAGAAGATAATTTTTATAGCTACAGTTTATATGATTCTGAATGTGTTCATCATTAGCCAAATCACATAACTTGAGATAAGAACTCAAGATAATAAGAAATTTTAAAGGACACTAAGTCAAAAGTCTCAGAACATTTTCATCAGCTAAACCTTGTCATACACTTGTCACCCTGGTATTACTGACTTCCGAGTGTGAAAATTAGCACCTGAATTTAAACACTAAGAAGTTAAAAGTGACTTGCTCAAGGTTCCACAGTAGATAATAGCATAGCCAAAACCTGAGCTCCACGATTCCCAGGTGCTGAACAAGAAACCTGAGCACATCTGCCTATCTGGGGATTGTGAAGTCTTCCCAGGAACAGGAAGGGGAGAAAAGAAATGTGAACAAGATGATGTCCATTCTCCTAGTGAATGGAAACACTCCCAGATTCCCTGAAATGCCACATGACAAATTCTCGACCATATAGACAGTTCATTGAAACTGGATTGGCAGTGGCTACAATTTCTGACCTTGATCTCAGCACGGAAACAGTTTTTTATTTATGTGAACTTCAGGATTGCTGTGTTAAGCACTCTTTGGAAAAAGACAAGCTGACAAAATTTAACCACTCATGTTTCATCTATGCACCATCTGCATAAGTAACAATATCTCCATTTGTCAGAAGAAATTAAGACATTGCTTTTGTGTGACTGCAAAAACAAGCTGGCAGTTCAGTCAGTGATTAAACTGCAGTAATTTGATGTACTTCATGCTGATCACTGTTATATTGTACTTTTATTACATTTGTTGATACTTTAAGTACTCCAAATTGGGCAAAAGAGCATAAACTATAATATGCAGAAAGCAAACTATTATTTGAATCATCATGTATGTTTCTCAGTTTGAGTGAAGTGTTTATGAAACACTTAAAATCTAGGGCTAGATCTTCTCTTTCTACAATCAGTGCAGCTCCATTAGCTTCAGTGAAGAAACAGTGATTTACAGTCCTTGAGGATCAGACTTGTTCATTTTGCTCTGGTTTGCAGAGATGGAAAAATCAAAAGAGATTGTCATATTAGTCCCTTACAACTACAAAGATTTTCAGCTTGTAAAGGTGCTGTATTAGAGGAGTTAGAACCAATACCTGTGAAGTGGGGTGCAGTTCCATTACTGGAGAGCAGGAAGGACTTTTAAATATTATAAAACTAATACTTTGCTTTCTTATGCAGACAGTGAAAAATAATTTCTTACATGACACCTCAGTAAAATTGCTTGACTAAATTAGTTTGAAAATAAAACCTACAAAAGTATCCAGCCATACTTGGAAAATATTCATGCCACAACAATTCAGTCACCTCTACTCACTTCCCTTGTGCCATTCTCATTCTTTTATGTAATTATTTACTTATTTCTGTATTTATTTGCAGGATGTGTGAAGAACTACATGAACCTCTCTCCTGCTGTTTTATATGCATTATCTACAAAATCATAAAATATATAGAAATATTAAGTTTTTTTTTTTTTTTTGGTGAATTATCCCAAACATCCTTTGATGCATCTAGATTTTTCTGGATATTTTGGTGCCTAGAATGACTGCAGTACTGTAGAGGTAAATCTTATTAAACTTACTTTTCTTATTTTGTTCTACACCAGCTTGATACATGCAGGCTTTATTGCCTTTCTGTTCTGTACTAGGATTCACCGTATCTCTCAATGAGAAAACCCACTACAGTAGTACAGGGAGAGATTTCTTACAGCACCAGCTGTCCTCCTACTGTCTTTTACGGACGAGACAAGGAGCTAGTCCAGTTCAGAAAAGGCAGATGTTCAACTCCCACTCCCAAACCACTCAAGTTCTGTGTTAAGGCTGGAAAGTTTCTGAAAAACTCCTGCTCGAAGTTTAAACAGTGGGATTGTGTCGTGGGTGTTTATAGACTGGAAACTCAACAAATTGAGCAAAAAGAGAGCTGAAGAGATGATTGTGAGGCCTTACGCTCCATCTGGATTGTCAATGAACTTTACAGCCAGAAGAAGTTAAATAATTTTATATAAACACTTCTCCTCCCTTCTGCTAGAGCAGGAACTTGGTAGTCAGCACAGAGTGATAGTCATTAATGCATGTCTTGTCACTTGTCTGAGATTTGAAGGTCTTTGAAGACACTGGGAGGGAAGAATCACCCATGTAAACTGGGATTAATATTAGATTTCAACTGCAGATGGCAGCAAACCCCCAAACATATCTGCAGGCTCACCCAGGTAATCTTTGATCCATATACAAGGAAGAAAAAACATGCTTTAGTATATTAGAAATAAACAAAAGTGTATTATTTAAAAATGAAAACACATTTGCCAAATTAGAGGGTGACATAGCACACAGAATCATGCAGGGTTTTTTAGAAACATCCAAATGTCAGTGGATGATGAGAGGTGACAGCTCCCCCAGTGAAGGTGTCAATCACTTGCACAGTCCCAGAAAAAATGACAGTGAGCATGGGCTGTAGAGTCTCCCTGCCTTCTGTCAGGCCCTCTAGCAGTCCCCGCAGCTCTGCAGTTAGCAGCAGGAGGAAGAAGTCTGGTAAAACAGGACACTTACATGTCCTTGCCTCATAATTTAATTCAAAAATAATCAGAGGACATCTACTGAGGACACTAGTATGGAGACAGATAGCAGTCAAAAATGGAGTCAGCAAAATTTCCAGCCAGGAGACTGGCGTCAACACCTACTTACACTGGGAGGAGACCAAGGGGAGGTAATCCACATCTGCCTTCACAGGGGAAACAGATGCCGTGAGAGTGCATGCACCCTAGCAAGAGATGGGCTTGTCATGAAATGGCCGAGTTGGGGCTGTGCTACACGGAGCACTGGCAGGACCCTGAAAACGGAGGGGAGGATGATCTGAACGCACCTGAATCCAGCAACTTAGTGGGTACCTTAGTGCAAAGCTGATCTTGAAGAACAGGGAAAGATTCACTCCAGGATACAGCCTAAATGATGTTCTTGTAGACTATATTTCCAGGAAGCCTGAAATTGTTTAACGGCCTTGGGCTATAAGGACAAGCCTGTCTCATCTGTTAACCATCCAGCTCTTCGTTTCTGTACTTTCCTAAGACAACCTACTGCAGTAAAGATACAATATTCAATCCATCACTGAAACAAGGAGCAGAAAGACAATGTAGTTGTAGACAATGATCATATCAGGTCTCATATTTTAACCCACGTGAGGGGAATTTAGGACTCATTTTAATTATGCTCACACTCAAGGGGAGCCCTGGGCCCACCCATCACTGAAAGGCAGGCCAACAACTTCTATTCACCCATGCTGTTGACTAACTTTTTTTTCATATTCAGACAGGCCTATACAGATTAAAGAGGTATATCCACTCTCTTCTAAACCATTAGGTACTAGTTATAGGTAATTATTAGAATTATTAACAAAGTTAATTGATGTAGATTATTTCATAACATGTTCCTTTATTGTCTTTTCCCTTTTACTTCAGCTCCTGCCTGTGCCTCTTATGTATATGCTTATCCCTTTCCCTAATAGAGTGGGTATTTCTATTTAAACTTCCTTTCATTTTTATTTCCTTTTCTTTCTTAATGGCTGGGAGATCACAGGAGCTCTATTTTAATGTACCTCACGCATGGTGCAAAGCTTTATCAAAACGCAAGTCGTGCATTGAAAATCCAGTTTGATTTGAGAAATCCTACACCTGAGGGCTTTAAATCCATCAGCTGAAAAACAGGCCTATGAGCTGGTTCTTAGCACTTGTGCACGGTTTCTTTGCAGGTTCCTCAGCACCAAATACATCCTGTTACATTTAAGAAGATAATAGGTGGAAAAAAACATTGAAGTCAATCCCCAAATTGCTACTGAAGTTAGTGGAGTGAGGATTTCATACTAAATCTGCAACCCAGTGACCCTCTGACAACTGGTCTAAGAGCTTACTTTTTTTTTCTTCCCCAAATGAAAGGAAAGTACGCTGGTAGAAACTCAGCAGGACTTTGGAGTTGCTGCTTCCCAAATAAGCTTTCTGCTTTTAATCCACTTCTTCTTAGTGTCTTGCCTCCATGCAACTCCTGAGGATTGAGCCCAGCAGGAACTGAGACTCAAGAGCTGTGTCCAACCATGCCTGACCCAGGGCTCTTCCCACAGCAAACCCAACACGTCAGTGTAACAGCAGGAGGGTGAAAGACAGAGTAGTCATGTCTTTTGGAAACCATTATGGGGGTTTGGCGTTCTTTTCTCGAGGAGTGATGGGAAGAACAATTCAAAAAGGTTTTCTTTGCAAAAGTCCAGGCCCTGAGGGCCTCATCTGGGGCCTCCCCCAACCCCTACCCATGGGCCCAGGAGCCCCATTTCAGCTCAGCGTGGGGCTATCAGTCCCCCTCGGGACCCAGCTCGTCCTCCCATAGGGAGCAAGCAGCTCTCATTGAGCCCTGACAAGAAAAAAGGAGGAAACCTATTTATACTTAATCACAAAGAGCTAGCAATGTTTCTTCCTTACGAGCTCTCTAAGGAAAGGCAAGGAGAGCTTACTTTTAGCATTGGAGTAGCAAGACTGCTGCAGGAAGGTCTTGTAGTGAGTGGATAATGAGAAACAAGAAGCTCTGAAGTCTCATTAGCATCTTTGCAGGTAATCTAGTCTTCTGTCATCACTGCTTGATATGGCACCTGCCAGGCACAACCCAATCTGCACCTTGAATAACATCTTTGAGGCTCATTTGGGGAAAACTGATTTTATTTCTATCTGCATGCATAGAGTTGAACAAATTGGTTGAACTATAGGGAAGTGACAACTGTTTGTACTCACGGGGTGGTACTGTGAGATTACAGCTTCCTGAGGATCATTAACGCTGTTGTCTCTACGTTGGACTTGCACTACCTTGTTTTACTGCAAGTTACAGACTTCAGCTTATTCAGTAAATACCAAGGCTCTTGGAAGGAAGGAAAAGCACGTATTATAACTTCCGCCAAACCTTCACACTGAATGCTGGCAATCTTCAGATATGTAGTTTTCCCTCAGTCTATCATGGCAACACTTTTTATATCTTTCCTTCTCTTCCCTGGTATGTGTTTTAGCAGCAATGACCTTTTCCATGTCTCCAAATGTTGCCTTCAAACTACTAGGGGCCAGCACATGAAATCATGTGGCTTTTTGGGTGCAGGACTTCCAGAGGGTATACATGAGGTTGATGTGCTTTGCGTTTTGAAAATAACTCTAAGATGTATTCTGCTTAGAATACTTTTCCCTAAACTGAGTAAGGTGAGCAGATGCAACACAAGCACACATCACAATATTCCCTGGGAAAACAAAACAAAACCAGAATAAAATTTGTATTAAAACCAAGCAGAGCTGATGCGAGGTTTTTTGCTGCCCTAGGCAGATAAAAATTGCTGCCCTCTTTCCTTATCAGTACTTGCTCTCTTTCAAAATTTTCCACCCTGCCCTGTGCAGCTGTTACCTCTTTTGGCTCTGACAGATGTCCTCTGGCAAATCTTGTAGGGACCAGTCATCTGCACTGTCCCTGTGCCAGGGGAGGCTGCTCCAGTAGCAGGAGAAGCTGCTGGGAGAAGGGAATGTCTGTCTCCGTTCTACTGCCCTGACCAACAGTCTAAGCTACGAGCATGAACCCAGGCAGTTGGCACCCTAACTAAAGGGAATTAACAACAAAGGAAAAAATTACGCCTCAAAAATTATAATATAGCTGAAACGCTGTTAAAAAACACAGTCTTGCTCTTATTGGGTCAGTCCTTGTCCCTTTAATCTTTGACCCTCAGTCACCTCATTTACATCATACATCCCTGACATGACAGTTGAGGAATGCCAACCTTAGAACTGATGAAAGGAAAGATTTCAGGACATACACAGGACACACAGAGGCATCAGATCTATGTCACATTTGTCCCATGTAATAGATCCTGGATATACAAAACGGGTTCCCACTTACATATCTGCAGGGTCAAAACGCAATGCCTTTTTTTCTCAGTTGCCACAGACTTCTGAGAAAAGCTCCTCAAAAACAAAACTGCTGGTTCCTTCTGAAATCTCAAGGGTCTTCATCAGAGCCTCATTACAACACTAACTAATGAGTTTAAGCACAGGTACTACTGGCTCTGAAGAGCAGCAAAAGGGTAGCACATGCCTTCCCCAGGCAACACCTTTAGAAAAACATCAATTCTGATACTCCTACATTTATAATTTCAGTATTTATATTCTAAACACAGTCTGTGAGACTGGGTAGCTTAAAAGGCAATCGCAGGTTTTATTTTACAGTATTTCCTGTAAAAATGTTGGTAATTTTTTTTTTTTTTAATTATTCTTATCACATCTTGCAATTTTTTCAGAGTAAGTCTACGGAAATTATTTATAAGTAAAACAGCCATAGGGAAAGCTGTGGTTTAGTATGTGTGAGATAGTAAATACAAATAAAATATTTTCTCTTAAAATTCAGTGCATCTTACATGCTTTTCCAGCAAAATGCACAACTCTCTTAGAAACACATATACATATCAGATTCAATTTTCAGCATGATTTTGTATCAGAAATACACATAACGAGGAAGGATTTTCCCTTTCTTTTTCTTTCTGTTTTGTGCTTATTTACAGGTAACTTACTGTATATGCAATCTATTTATGTATGTTTAGCATAAGCATGTTTATGCATATCCATTGGCACTTTCTAAACACAGGCCTTAGAGTATCAGGAAGCCACATTGCTCACAAGATAGATATTCAGAAAAATCTGACTTATTTAAAGCTGACAGCATTTGTGTGTTCAAGGCTGCATCTAGTTTTTGCCTATAGACAGTGAGTCAGAAATACAGCCAGGCCTGCAATCTCTAAGAAAGTACACAGGTCACAGAACACTTTCCCTCCCCAGACAACAAAAACCTCTCCTTTTCCCGTCACACTGCTTGGTGGCTGACAGCATTAACGTCTCAGACTGGGGTGACAGAGCTCGGAAAGGCAGGAACACGCTGGGAGGTTTTCGCGTGAATGTTAACCTGCGCACAGACTTCAGTCCTCTTCTATGCATTTCAGGAGGCAATTGAGGAACGTGCTTCTCCTAGGTTATCGTTCAAGCTCAGCAGACATGTATCAGAGGCTCACAAGCACTGCCTCTGGGAATAGAAAGCACCCAGCAGGAGGAATAGAGCAATTCACACACTGCAGAGCCCTTATCTCCAGCTGCTTTCACTTCCATACTCTTTCATCCAACAGAGAAGATCTTTAGGTCAATAAACCACATCACCCTGAAATGCAATTCCTTGGCAGCTTAAACAAACCTAAACTAGGCGCTTATGTGACCAGAAAGGGAGCTGGTTCAGGAGCTGGAACATTTGAAAATTAATCTTACTTAACAAAAAACAGTAGTTAGTTTTCGGCTGATCTCTGTACCAATGCAATTTCCACAGATGTGAATGCCTATAAGAAGATGGTGCAGGAACATGCAGCCAGGAAAGAGAAGACAGGACTGCAGCAACTTAGCCTAGGTAAGCTTTGACTGCCACAAAACATTTTTACTTCCAAGATAATTTAAGCCAACACAAGTCAGATGCTGCAATCCTGCCCACAGCCTTGCATCTCTCTCTCATACTACTGAACTTCTGATGAGTCAGTCTGGAAGCGTCACTTAACAGAAAATTAAATCAGAAAGAAAAATGTACAGTTCTCTGCCCCTTTCGTTACCCAAACTAGCTCACAAAGGGGTAAGTAAAAATCCTGTGCCAAAGAAAAGAAAGGTGAGAGTGTGCAGCTGATAGAAGGAAGGAAACGCCATGGGACCGTAACAGCACCAGCCTAGCCTGACTCCAGTCACCATGGAGTTGCATACCCAAGCTGTGGTTAAACGAACACCTTAAGCCAGCAGAAACTGCTGGAGTTGTGTCCGCCACCCAGCCCCTGCCCTGGCGCTGGCACAGCCATCTGTGCTGCCCTCCAGTGAGCCTTATCAGAGAATTGATCCAAGTCAAAAAAAACATCTTTTCCAAGAGGAGTTTTCAGTTGTATCAGAGGATGTGCTATATTTTTCATAATAAAGTGCAAATTCAGTGCTGACCTGTGGAATTTTTGGTACTTCTCTAATTTTGCACTATGTTTATGAAATGAGTACATTTAAATGGCCTCCACAGCAAGAACTCTGTAACTAGAGTTGATAACAAAACTACATACAGAAGTAGCACCTTACTGTCATGCGCAAGGAGTATCTTTTGAAGATTTTTTAACGTCCATTTCCTAAATTTTAACTGCAACAAAAAATGCATTTGGGCTTCTACATTAGAATGCAGTATTAAAAGATATGACTACATGACATTTATCAAATAATGCAACTATGTATTTGCTATAACTGTAAGCATACTTGAGGCATTTTATACTGATTACTTAATCCTGTATACTTACACTAATTTCACTGTATTAATGGTCCAGTAGATTTCTTATTACTTAGCTATATTACTCTCAATTTCGTTCCTCAAGAATGTATTTAAATAACATTTAAATAACATTAACACGTATTTATTTTGCGCTAGCTATACAGCCCTCCTTACGTAAAAAAGCAGGAGGTTAGGCAGTGAACTGTGAAACTAACTTGCACAAATAGGTGACCTATATTTGCCAGAAAATTTTCATTGCTTCTTCTTTCTCTACAGATAATTTTAACATGTTCTGTACTTTTCACCCATGTGACTTCCAGGAGCACTGTGTAGGAAACAGTCCCACAGAGTATCACAAGATATTATACTTTCTGTCTCAGATATGAGAAAATATGTGTATGATATTACTCAATGGAATGTGCATAAATCAAAGGGTGCATGATTATACGTACTGACAACAGGATCTGCTTTTCTTGATATCTTCGTATGTAAACATATACCCTTCCACATAATGATGCAAAGGATTTTCCAATGGAACTTCTTTTCCCTGTTGCCAAAGGCAGTTCTGAGGAGGCGCTCTGTAAACTTCAAACTTGTGCATGTGAGCTCAGAGTGGTTAGAGCTACCTGCTGCCTGCAGGAACTGCAGTCACCCCAACACAGCTGACAAGTGAGCACGGAGTCAGGCACGCCGGACCAGTCTGCCCAGGAGCAGCCCCCAAGCAGGCCACAAGCTGGTGGCCAGGCCGTTGTGCAGCGAGACGGGAGGCACAGCACACTGTATCTTCAGCCATGTCAGAGACCACTCTTTCTGCGGAATATAGAACACAGAAGAACTTCACGTTGATATAGGTAGACGTAGGTAGACATATAAATATGTAATTCCATAATTACAGAACTTCAGCTTTAAGTTCTGTATCTCAGCTCCTCAGATTTTTCAATACACTTTATAAGTCACTATGTACTTCCCAAAGTTCTCAGAAAATTCTTCCAAGCCTCCTGACTCCTGTGATTTATAGCTGTATGTTTGCCCATTCTTTCACTAAGTATCTGAACTCCAAATGCATGATCAACAAATCTTTTTTTTTTTAACTGTGTGCTTTATTATTTTGAATAAACAGTTAAACTGCATAAGTAACACATAACTTTTGAAGTCTCATAGTATTACCGAACAGAAACGAATGTTCCCTTTAACAAGAAAATAAATTCATTAAGACTATTTCATGCCACATTTTACTTTGCAATTTGGGCATCTTAACTGCATCTATACAGTCTGACATGCTTTTTAACTTTTAGTTTTAGAAAGTTGCGAGGTAGTTAGAGTCAAAATCATTATACCTATGAATCCATTTGATGGCATTTCAGCCATTCATAAACTCAGAAAATTCCTGATGTTACTGAACAGTACAACTGAAGCTTTCAATTTGTTTATTTATCATTCAGGCAAAATGCATACACACATTAACTTAAGCCATTGCCTCTTTTTTCCAGTATGTCAGAAATCAAGTTGAAGCCCTTATCCATTATTGTCTTCTCTCCATGTATCAGATGTACAATTATGAGAAGACACAAATTATGTGCATCAGTGGGAAAGGACGTTATTTTCTGTAAGAGTAGCTGTAAGTGGGTGGATAGCTTTAGCCATGACTGAACAAACTAATTTGTAGGATAGTACAGCAATGAGCAATTAAAGAGCACATCTGGGAAGCCTCCAACAGTTTGTGCTAAAGCTGTATGGGCTGCCTCAGATGGGGAGAGATATAGTCTTGAATTCATAAAAATTTACTTTCTCTTGACCTGGTTGTTACCAGGCCTGACATCAAACCATTTTAGAAATAACATGTGCTGGAAAGGATTGGCAATAATCACAGTGGGAATAAGCCAGCCGTGACCAGACAGGGGCTTCTCCATTTGCAGGATGCTCACACTTCACTGTGGTGCTTAGGTAAAGCATCTGAACTCCAGTCATGAAAAACGAGGAAAAAATCCCCCAGAAAATCACTTACTGGTAAGTACACTGAGGTATTCTGAGAACCTCTGAATGCTCCCGAGGCCCACCCGCGGGCCGTGGGCGCAGAGAGCAAGCAGCAAGCGGCGCTCCGTGCTTTTCCACACAGGCCAACCAAAGCACCCGCCATCCTGAGAGTCACTCAGGATTAACGGCAAGCTCTCAAACTACTTTAAAAAACATGTCAAGTTTTAACGGCACCCGGCGAAGCAGGCACCCACCCGGGAAGCGGGTGACACCGAGGGTCGGGTCGGGTCGGTCCCAC
>NW_009622574.1:0-269 GCF_000690535.1 Cariama cristata
GGGGCTGCGGGTTTGGGACTCTCGGGGGCGTCCCTTGCCCTCCCTGGGTTTGGGACTCTTGCGGATGCATTGGGTCATACTTGCGAGTAAGCTTCCCTGTTCTGTACGCCCCCGCCAAACTTCTGTTGCTTTTATTGAGTCGCTTCAGGGAGGCGGGGGGAATCCCAGACCTGGGAGGAAAAGGTGTCGGCATTAGATCACACTTGGGGGATTTGAGTGAAAACGCATGCCAAAAAACAGAAATAAGGAAAAAAAAAAAAAAAAAAAAA
>NW_009622574.1:372-5739 GCF_000690535.1 Cariama cristata
TGGCCAGGGTTTGCTCAGAGGAGGTTAAAAGTGGTGGGGTCAGAAACGCTGCAGAGGCGCGGAGGGTCCGGTGCCACCCGTGTTCCTGGGGGATGTCCACTGCTGGATGCGTTGGAGTCGGGGGTGGCTTGTAATTTGGGGTGCGTGGATGGGGTCTTGCCTGGTGCAAAGCTCTCTGTGGTTTGTTGAAGCAGTTTGGAAACTTGATGGTCGGAGAAAAATAACCACGACCACCTTGACAT
This sequence comes from Cariama cristata, assembly GCF_000690535.1. NCBI lineage: Eukaryota > Metazoa > Chordata > Aves > Cariamiformes > Cariamidae > Cariama > Cariama cristata. Next base: position 615 of record NW_009622574.1, read on the forward strand.
TGCCAGGTGCGAGTTTTGCTCAGTAGTGTATGTACCAGGGCTGCCGTCTTGCTTGAATTTTTTCCAGAAAGTCTGGAACAGCTGCATCTCTCTGGTTACTTGGGAAAGTGTAGGAAATCAAAATTAAGCAAGGAAAAGGCTGAAGCATATGCAAGTGATGAATTCATGTGGCAGGGGGATGGGGGGGAGTGGTGCGTGAGGCTGGATTTATTGGTGTCCTGGAAGATTGCTGCGGCTTTTCCCCTTTAGGTGATAGGTGTTCTGAGAGGGGAATCAAAATTTGTCAGATCTCAGTGACTAGACATGGATATCTTTATTTTTTTTTTTTTGTAATTATTTGTGAGTGCTCTTGAATTGTGGAGTGTGGCAGTAGGCACAGCCATGCTTGGCTTTTCCGTTGCCTTGCCGAACTTGGGCAGTGTTATTAGTCCTTTCCCCGTAATAAAAACGTCTATGGTTCAGTTTGATCTAAAGTTTTATGTGTTTGTTTTTCTTTGCATTGCTTAGGTGCTGGGCTGTATTTGGAAGCCTTGCACTTGCTTTTGTGCTGTGAGACCTGGGGAATGTGTGTCTGTGGGAATCGGTGCGTGTGTAGGTGACTGACTGGCATTTGGCATTGTAGCATTTGTGCCAGAATGTGCATGTGGTAGGATCAGCTGGACTTCTGTTTTGATGGTAAGATGAAGACTAAGAACCAGAAATATTCCAGTTCCATCAAAATAGGATTTTTTTTTTTTTTGGTAGCCACATTGATATACATTTTCAATCAAATGACCCTTCACGAAGAAGGATGACGCTTTGCAAACCTCACTGTACATGAATGCAGACTGAAGGAATCTCTTTTCCTTGGGTATGTGAGATTTGCGCTAGCTCAAAAGTAGATGAGGTTTTGTTCTCAACAGAGAGAAAATCTGTGATGGAGGATCAAAGCATCTTTCTGATTTATTTGCTGAAACTTGAATTTACTAGTAAACGTGGTGCTCAAGGTCACTCCATGCCTTTTCTTAGGTTGTAGAAGGCCTGTCATGTGTTTGAGAACAGTAAATTTGCTGTTCTGCAAGCTAACTATGCTTACATGTGCTTTCTTTTGGCATGAAATGAAGACTTCCTGCCCTGAAGCTATTAAGTTATAAATTTATGCAATGATGCAAAAGAAAAATCATGCTGGAATGTGGCGTTTATCGTAGCGGTAGCGAAGAGCGGAGGAGTGAGAGACAGGAAAGGCTCCTTTCGGGGATTCAGCGAAGCCAGAAGGTTCAACAGGTCATCCAGAACAGTATTTCTGCCAGTATTCTGTCCCCAGTATGCTTTTCCTCTTGCTCAAGGTTAACTAATTTGGTGCTGCATACTGTACACGATGTACGCAAAAAGTAGGGAAGATGTGTGTCATGTCGGTGTGTGTCTGTGCTGATGTAAACATGCACAGCAGGTATCTTACGCCCTTTTCTCCTCATAATGAGGAACGCACCTTTGTTTCACACAGTCGTAGAGGAGGGAAGACATTCGCCAAAGAACAAGCTTAAAACTGGAAAAGGAGAACTGCTTTCCCTTCTTGATGTGAGAGAGGAGCTGGTAGGAGTTTGTTAGTAATTGAGTCTTTTCTGGGAATTTTGGGTTTGTAACATCTTCTGTTGTCGCTGTCATGAGAGGTCAAGTCCACATCAACCTTTTTCACCCTGGCTCTTGGGCAGGCAGCGAAGTCTGTGTTGCAAATTAAATAGTTATTGATGGCAAGAACATTCCAGAAGTAAGAAGCAAATTTGGCTTTCCATGGGCAAAGGGCAGAAAGAAAGTGCACAGCATGATTGCCAACAACTGAAGGAGAGGTTAGCTTGCCTTACTGCTCAAACATGTTATCTTGTTTTATAAGAAATGAACTTTGTTTGCTTTTTATAGATTAGGATAAATTGAATTAGCGTTGCTTGGTTTCTGCTTGGAGATAGGGTTTTTCCTCCGGTGTTGATCCTGCACTCACGTTGTGGTTTCTATATGCAGGTGTTCCAGGGCTGCCCCTGAAATCTCTGAGTTTAGAGAACTGAGATTTTAGAGTTTTTCTCTTCCCTAATGCAATGGCCACCAGATAGTGATTTCTCTATGTGATATTTTTGTTCAAGTGAAGTGTGCCAACTTTGGATCAGATATGCACGCACACAGGTGTAGCCTATGAAAATCCCCTTGGGATCTTGTGTTTGCAGTAAGCATGTCCTGAGATTGCTCTTGTCTATGCTTCCCCCACTAAATTGATTAAAACCTTAAGGGAACAGGGAACTTTGCAAGCAGAATTATCGCTGACATATAAAGTGTGATAGCATTTTTTTCACTTGGGCAAATATATGATGCCTCTGCAAACTTCAAATTATTAATCCTCAAAACCCAGAGCTGGGTGACTTTAAATCATGGCAACGTGTTAAGTTGGCCTCCGCTAAGCCTACAGTCAAAGCGTGTAACTTGATCTTAAAAAATTACTAGATTTCATCCTTTGCCAAAACACTCTACCTAATGTTAGCATTGCTTGGTAAAGGTTGTGGAGGCTAGGGATGGGCTCACAGCATGAATAAAGAGAGTATAACTCTTATTTCAGTACTGCTTCTTGTAGTAAGCAGTTGGGGTGATAAAAGCATCACCCTGTACCTTCCCTGTAGCTCCTCGGTCTGTTGTGCTGCTGCTGCCTGTGGTCCTGGCCGAAGATAAAGCATTCTGCTGTGGGAAGCATCAAAGCTGGATCCTGACTGCGGTTTTGTAGCAGGACTGATCTCAAACCGGGGATGCTGCTGGCAGGATAGGGAAAGGAGAGAGCGGTGGTGAATGGCACACGAAGGCCGCTCTTTGCTGTTTGGGAGCCATCTCCTACAGGACTCTCCGACTGAGCCCAGGCTGCAATTCACACTCTTTTGTTCACCATACCTCCTGATTAATAGAAGAAATTTCTTTAGTCTTTGGAGATTGCCTTGTAAAAATCATCTGCAATTTTGGTTTCTCAACAGGTTTATAGAGTGAGTAAGCTATTGCTTATCCACAGGGAAACAGAGCATGGAGTTGGGGAATACCTTCCTTCAGTGGTGTGTGTGAGAGCTTGGTGCTTTCAAGTGGATATTCCTCCACCCCCCCCCCCCCCCCCCCCCGCTGAAATTCAATTCAGTTCAGATATTTGGCGTAGGCACGCATTAACTGGGATCACTGGCCACAGGCAAGATCGCCACTGACTCTGGAAGAGGTGGTATGTATCAGCTCTTGGCTTGGGGATCAAAGGCAGCTTCATCACTAGAAGGAAAAATGCTGACTGCCTCCACCAAGTTGCCTGGTATTCATTATATGCCCCATGAAATGGCTTTGATAGCTTTTCTTCACAAAGCTAAGCTTTTCCTGGTATTTAAATATTCACTTCCTTAATTGTGCTGAGTAACTCTAACCCCAACTAATTCATCTTCCTCGAGGCATGACACCCTCTCATTCATGCCATCACTAGTGACGTTGCATCATACCACATACCGTAGTTGGCTCTCCCCATCCTCCTGTATGTAATCATCCACTCTAATTTTATTGTTGTGCTCTGAATTCTTTTTGGTTTATCCCAAGATGCCCAGAGCCAGCACCAAGCAGTAAATTCCAGCTTTCACATAAAACTTGAAATTGCCCTTGTCTCTAATGATTTAGAATTCCTTAACAAACTTGGGGAGAGAACTCAAGAAAACGAGAAAGAGCATTAGTTTTTATAGGCATCTGGATTCAAGCTATGATACTGCTTAGAGTGAGTCTTCATTTTTGAAGTTTAATTTAAGAAATCTGATGGGATTGGGAGAGAGGGAGACGCGTATGCTTCCAGTTGATATCAAACTTTGGAAATAAGGTCCTCTGTTTCCAGAGATGGAGGAATTAATGGGAAACTTCAGACTTAGATAAACATTTGTTTCTAAATAGCTTTTGTTTCTCATTTTTTCCCTTCTTTTTGTCCTCTGGCTATAGTCCCAAGTTCTGATTGTATAAAATTAGAAGTCTGGCTTTTGTGGAGGTGGACCTAGGCAGCTGAGGTTTCTGTTGCCTTCAGGGCAATGCTCTGCCCAGTATTAGTGACCGTAGCTGCTCTCAGAGACCAGGTGTTGGTTTAGATGGATGACCGAGTCTCACCCAGTTCTGGCTACACTTTTCATCCAGGATGCTTCAGGGACCGGTTAGTTCATTCTCTTTGGATTTTGCACAATTATGTTTGTGTGGTTTGACTTTCTCATGTCTCTCTTCCCTTCCCCCCTGTTTTTCTTCGTGCAGCAATCTAGCTTTTGTCATACCTTTTTGGAATTCAGTGATGTGCTCGCAGCAGAGAAGTTTGATGAGGCTGCAGGAATGGAAATCGGTGTCCCCTCTGTAGGTGTTAGGGCAATGCTGCAGAGCCTCCACGGTGCAGCCTTCCCTGCCAGGTATGCTGCAGTATCGGTGCCTCTGCTTTCAGTCCTTCTGCACTGAAAAAATCAGCGATCGCAGGGAACAGCCGGGTAGGACAGAAGCGAAAGGTGTGGCAGAATGATGGTGAAGAGATAACCACCGTGTGGTATCCGGATGTGTTTACATAAATGCGTTGCCTTGACTCAGTCTGGCCTGATAACCACCCCAGGGGTCAGAGAGAGGAGCTGCTAGTTTGCTGGGTCTGGGAAGTATAAACAGAGGCGGGAAACTCCCAGGAGCTTTGAATGACTTGAATTAGTGTGTCTGAGCGGTGGCCTGGATTATTGAACTTTTGCCTCCATCATTCGCCACGGTCCTCTCTCTGTCCTTCATCCTTTTGCTGTGTCCCCTTCAAAAACGCCTGACTGCTGGTACAGTCTGCTCTCCGTGCCGTGGCTGGTCGCTGGCATAAAATCATTTGCAAACAAACCCAGTTGCCCTGTGATGGCAGGATGCTTTTTCAATGCTACTAGCGCTGCCCTAACAGTTGTGATTGAAATGAGGGTGGATTTTATGGGACCGCTGTGAGAAAAATCATTTGGGAGAGGGTCACTGTGTTAAAGCTGGTTCCAGCTGTTGCTTGCTTCAGTTGTTTGAGGGACACTAGAGGTTCAAGTGCTTTAGAAAGTGATACCATTGTTGAAGTGCTAAATCTGTTAATTTCGTTACCTTTAGGGGCTTTTGGTAT
>NW_009622574.1:5777-10359 GCF_000690535.1 Cariama cristata
ATTGCAATATGGGCATTTCTAGAAGCTGCTCTTTAGGTGAGAGGATAGTAGCTCAGAGGAGAGGCATGAATTCTCACACACTCGTGTCTGCCTTTCTGCTGTCCCTCATGGATACAGACTGGATTTTTATCACAGTGTTTTACTACAGAATTAAGGCTGCAAAATGTGTTCCAGTGCCTGGATTGCCCTTTCCAAAATGCTGGGTAGCCTTAGGAGGCTGTGTGGAGAAAGCAGGCAGTGGTTTTGGGTGCAAATCACTTACGTCAATTGCTTTAACTGTGTGACTTCTGTTAATTGTATGAGAAAAAAGGAAGAAAGTGTCAAGTTTGGTCTGTGTAGGATAGTCTTTTGCTAAATGCTTTGCCTTACTAGAAACCTGGTGGTGACTGACAGCACGAAACACGCAGCCGCGTGAACTGAACTTAGACACACAATCAGTTGTCAAGAACTGGATTTTAAGATTTAGTGTGGGTGCCCAATAGTTGAGATTGCAGGGGCTCTAGGATCTTGAAAATGGATGTTTTGTCCATTTGTGACATGGAGATTTCTATAGCCTTAATTCCCCAGGGAAATCCTTGTCCGTCGGATGCTAGTGCATTAAGACGAGCGGTGGTCCTGTATGAGATGTCAGTGTTGTATGGGTGAGAAGATGCAGGGAGCTCAGTGCAGAAGTCAGGGTTTTTTTTCAGCGCGGTCCATGGCAGCTCAGCAGTCTTCTTTCTAAGCTGGAAATGAGATCTCTTGACTCGGTCCTGTGTTTTGGCTGTTAGATGTATTTTCCAGTTAGAGGATGCAACTTTCCTCATAGGAAGGCAGATGTTTTGCCGTCATGGTTGCACGAGGGGAAGATGCTGTCTTCTGGCCAACAGCTGCTATGTGAACAACCAGGAACAAGCTGGGTTTTAGTAAAAGGGTGAACCTGATGGCACTCATAGACTTACATCAGCACTGGGAACTGCAGAGGGACGTATACTGGATTTTCTCTCGCTTTTTGCAAGACACCAGCACAGTGGTCCTATTTAAGCTGAGTTTTCAGCAGCTGTCGTCCAGCTATTAGTCATTGACACGGCTCTGCGCAGAAGCTGTGATTCTTCTGCCCTTGGGTGCTGGGAGATAAAACCGTCGGTGGTGGTATGGTGAACACATGGCACAGCTTACTTTGCTCAGGGTGGGGTGGAAAGATGAATATTTCTTGTTGTTGCTGTGAGATGTCTGACTATCAGAGCAGCCACTCTGGGACTCTCTTGAGACCCTGCATGGAAAAGCAGGGATCTGCCCCTGCTCTGCCACCTGCAGCAAAGTCTTGGGTCTCTTACCTGTGATATTAGCAGCAGGGATGTGATGAAGGCTTTCATTCCTCCTGTTAGCCAGATGTTGCTGTAACGTGGAAATTTCAGAATTATCTCTGCTTAAAATCTGAATTAAGGTCAAAGTCGTCCAAGGACTATCTGTTGCATAAGTCTTTATAAAGACTTACATTGAAGCTCAAGAAATGAATAAGCATAAAGTATTACATAATTCTAGTGGAAAGCAAGCAATAATAAAAACGTGGGTGTCTAGCCTTTGTGCCTTTTAGAAATGCAACTGGAACTGGCATCTCTTAATTGCAGCTTGTTTTCCAGGTCATCAGTTTGACTTCTTGAGTATGTAATTCTCCCAGATGGCTTGGCTTTGTGGATGTCTGACATGATCTACATGTCTTCAGATGTTTTTTTGTTGTTTGTTTGTTTTGTTTTTTTTCCCCTCAGGCTTGGCATTTTTGAACGAATGCTGTCTGAAGTCTAAGTTGTGTAACACTGAAGTTTGAATTATGTCCAAATTTCAACTATGTTATCAAGAAATGTCAAGTTTGTTCAGTGATAGCTGCATCCAGACTTCCTGAAGTGTAGTGGTGGAAGTAGGCAGATCTTTCAGGCTGTGGAAACTTCTGGAGAAATACTGAATCCTTAGCAGGCACAGACTGCTTAAATATCCGTTTCTGTAGTGGACAATATCAGATATTCCAGATGCTGCAGGTACTAACTTTAAGTTTCACACAGGAGTGCAATATGTATTAGGACCTTAACCAGTGTTTGTGAAGTTGTCTGGAATCTCTTCATTTTCTTCTATGGCTGAGACCTTAAGCTACTACTCACTTTTATTGTGCTTTGTCTTTTATTGACTTTTTTTTTTATATATACATATCTTTCCCCAGCAAGGTCAATTTTTACTGTTAATAGCTCTCTGCTTCTAAAATGAGCTGTGGAAGCATGAGATATATTTTGTCCTGCCTATGCACCACCAGCGTAAATGGGCTTAGTAAATTCTTCTTCAAAGTTATGTTAGTGCTGGCAGCAGTTAAGACCTTGAAAGGTTCAGCTTTAACTTTCTGTATCAGGTGAAGTCTGAATGCTCAGTTCCAACAATTGCAGTATTCCTAGAACAGTTTATGGGGAGAGAATAAAACTGAATAACCCCAAAACTTGCGTTCATGAAAGTGTCTTAGGTGTCTTTTTGCTGCTGTGTTTTTTGTTGTGATTTTTTCTTCGTTTGCTCTTTGCTTGTTTGCAAATGTGAAGCTCCTGTAATTGAAGATTGTATCCCTGTTGCACTGCCCATGATTTGTCAGCCACGCTATTTTTAGCTGGTTGTTTAGGATAACCTTCCCATGGCTGCTGACTCAGTGTCAGTGAGTACCAGGTGGTTAGTGCATCTTCTGACAGAACCTTGCTGTGATTTTTTTTTTTTTTTTTTTTAAAAAAAACTTAGTTTCCTTTTACAAAGCTGTATTTTTATTAGAGTAACAATTCTGTTCTGAAAATACATGCTGTCCTAGTTAACAATTGCCTATCATAGTCTTTTTAATACAAATCTAATAAAGAAGAGTTCGGTTCTGCAAAGGAAGACAGATAAGCTGCTTCCACCTCAAAAAAACCAACCAACCAAACAACAACAACAACCAAACAAACAAACAAAAAACCACCAAAAAAACAAACCCCAACCAACCAAAAACCTCAACAAAATATATTGACTCATAACATATTTTTAACCAGCCTCCTAAGTGATGGAGGCAGAGTGCTTTGTATGTTGGCTAATTGATTGCACAGCCTTTGATTGATGGGATGCAATTTGATTGAGCATCAGCTGCAATTGTAAGCTGTAGGACCATGGCTGAAATGATTCATGTGCAGCAGCAGGATCTCCAGACTGAATTAGAGGCTTGTATTGACTGTGGCCCTGTGCATTATTTAAAGGATTGGTTCTGTGCCATTGAGTGTCTGAAGCAATTAACTGCTTCTCTCTGCTGAACAATCACTTCTTCTTTTTTTGTGAGTTCCTCCATATCAATAGTGGCTTTTAGGGTAATGTCTTTATTTTGGTGGCAAGACAAATAAAAATCAGTCTTGCTGGTTTGGTGTTTTTTATTCTCATTCTTGTGATATCTTCCCCCTCCCCTTCATATAAAATAAAGAAGTATTGAGAATACTTTGGCATTTGTAATGTTTTTATGTTCTTCTAGGAAATAATGGAAGAGCTCTGGAAGACTGCAAGAAAGGATTTATGTTTAATTTGTTTTCCAGCCACCCCCAAGGTTCAGCAATCTATGGACTGGGTTAGCCAGGATGCTGTGGTACTGCTTGTTTTGGGGAAAAAAAAAAAAAAAACAAACAACCAAAAAAACCCAAAAAAAAAAACCCAAAAAAAACCCCAACCAAACAAAAAACCCCAAACCATACTCCTACTATTAGCCTGTGGCTTTAGGGCTTTCTAACCTTAAACTGAGTTGGGCTTGGCTTTGGCAGTAGCCTAAGGAACCGGTCCCTAGCTGGTAAGGAGCAGGGATTCCTCCAAGGTGATACGGATCCAAGCCCATCCTGGGCTCCGGCAGCGCCGTGTGGGTTGGCAGAGCCCCGGTGCAGGGGACAGCAGAAATGAGGCCTCTCTGCAAAAATACCTGGGAGCCATCTGGCCCACACGGTCTTGTCAAAGTGGTTTTTCCCAGAGACGGTTTGCTGGCACGGTGTGGGAGCGTTGATATCTCTCCCCGTTGGTCCTGGTCGGGGAAGCTTATTGCAGCTCAGCAATGAAAGCTGCTTTCCTCCAGTGACGTTGCTGCCTCGTTTCTTCTTAAGTTAATGAGCTTGTAGTTTTTAATTAGACATAAACGGCGGCTGTCATATCTTGTTTGTTTGTATCTTTTCATACTGCTGTAGTACTTTGAAAAGAAGAGAACGAAAGGAGTAATTTACTTCTGAAGTTGGGCAGCAGGGTGGGCAAAGGGTGGGCAAAGGTGTACCCAGAACTATAGGTTTTGGTCTAGCCTGGTGTTTTGGTTATTCTCTGGGATGGTATCCAGAAGTGCAAGTCATTCGAGACTGCTTTTTATGTGGGCAGCACAGGAGTTTCAAGGCCTATGGAGAACTGCTTCATTGAAAGATGGTGTTCAGAAATCAACACATCCGCCTCTGTCCTCTCCTTCCCCTAATTTCTTAGGAGTTTCTTGCCCATTGCTGTTCAAGGCAATTTGGCTAGCCCTTCCTGCAAGGGAGGAAGACACGTAAGGCAGGACGGCTGGGGTGGCTTTTGGCAAGAGGGAAGAGGT
>NW_009622574.1:10390-27203 GCF_000690535.1 Cariama cristata
AGTGATGGAAGGAATTGAGGGGTGGTTTTGGAAGAGAGGGTGAGTCGGCGATGCCACATTAGCAAAACTACTGAAAATGACACATGGCATCTCAGGAACATACTGCTGTGGTCCAGCTGCCTGCAGAAAGGATGTGTAGCTGCTGGCAAGCAGGGGTTGTGGTGTACAACATCCAGGCCTGTCCACAAATCTTACTACTTCAAATGATTTAATATTCTAGGGGGAACTGGGAATCTTTGGGGCCTTATTTGCAGTGAGTCCTGAATGAGAGAGGTAGTGGAATTGCAGGGAGAGAAGTAACTGAGAAACATAGTTTTGTTTTTCAGGCTGGCAGCCTCGATGGTTTCTTCTCTGTGGTGGCATCCTGTCCTATTATGACTCTCAAGAAGATGCCTGGAAGGGTTGTAAGGGAAGCATCCAAATGGCCGTGTGTGAAATTCAAGGTAACTAAGATACAGTAACGCTCAGCTGTACCAGGTTTGTCCCATAATGTTGCATTCAAGATGAGATTTCAGGTCACAGGAGCTATTTAGCGGCTTGATTTCTTTGGTATGTATTTGTAGTAGCTCAGTAACTTGGTCTATTTTGAAAATGTTGAGAGCGCTGCAAGCCTCTGTTATAACGGGTATTCTACATGCAGGTGGGTCACTGTTTTTCATGAGCCGTGGTGGGACATCACACAGCTTCAAATTACTGTTCATAAGCACAAAGCTGAAGCTAGAAATATGAACGGTATACTTCAGTATTAGTTCTGCTCACTCATGTTATATTACCTGTCACATCTTAGAGGTTCAGTTATGGGCTGGAAACCTGAAAGAGAGGCTTGCCAGAAGAGGATGCCCTTTCCATAAAGATTCCCAGATGATACTGTACTGATCACAAAATTGCCTTTCATAGCCTTTTGTCCCACAGCTGTACACCTGTGGGTCCTGTCTATTCCTTAACTCAGAAGAGAAGTCATAAGATGGCAACAAGGGAAGTTTGGGGCGGTAGATTCCTCCGCTTTCATTACCATTTGACGTGCCTCCTAACATATCTGTTGGGATATTCAGTTGGGCTGGGAAGGGCTGAGAGACTAGTCTGAAATCTATGTTGCTTCCAGTTCATCCTGCAGATAACACACGAATGGACCTGATCATCCCAGGGGAACAATACTTCTATCTGAAGGCAAGAAATGCAGTTGAAAGGCAAAAGTGGCTGGTTGCGCTGGGAACTGCCAAAGCCTGTCTGACTGACAGCAGGACACAGAAGGAAAAAGGCAAGAACACTCTTTTGCTGGCACATACTGTTTGCTTTTTATTTCCCCACACTTGCCCTAGTAGATGTACACACCTGAACCCTGTGTCAGGTCTTTGGTACAGCTAAAAGCCGAGCCATGTGGGGAACTCTAGCTAGAAGTCTCAGGTGTTAACTCTCAGTGCAGGCATTTGAAATCTTTGGCTTTTCCTTAAAATATACTATGTGTAAATCATTTGAAAACCATGTGCTGATGTGTTCTGTAAGTACAGGGAGTGAGTAGCTCCTGGCTGTGGGTGCCTGGGATGCAGACCGTCCATGAAAGTAAGACCCCCACCTTGAGCAACTGTCTTAATATGGTGACCCAGCCTCTCATACCAGTGTGTCTTGAGCTTTGGAGTTCCTCAGACCCTTTCCTTCTGTATTCTAAGGGGGCTGCCTTGTGCACTTCAAGAATCCCTTGGCAATCAAAATAAAGGTTTGCAATTGATTTTAAATGTGCATACTAGTATTCGGAAACTGAAATCCGATCATGGTCAGGATATGAAAATTAATTCACTTACCTCTTTGCTTTCACCAACAATCTCACTTTCAGCCCAGTGAAAACCCCTCTTGCTTACAAGCATGATGTTATTTGTGAGTCAGTGTGAGACCTCATGCCTTAACCTTGCCTAACCTCAGCACAATGACTATGCAGAAGATGGGAAAACAGCAAATTATTGTTAGTATATCAATGATCCTGAGGAAATGCGGGGGGGCGGGCATTTCCTTTCTCTGAGGTGAGGAATTGCTTCTCCTCTTAGCCTTATGTGCATCTTCACCAGGCTTTGCATCTGCTGGTTCAAAGTGAGTCAGAACTGAGCAGAAGATGCTACTATAGGGTCCTACACAAAGTGGGGATCCGATGTGCGGTGAAGAAGAAGAACAACAAAGTTATTTCTATAAACTGACATACAGTAGCACAAGGTGAAAAGCTACTGATGTATTTGCAGAACTAAACCATGTTAGTCTTATTAACAGACAATTTATTTTGTAATTCTGGGACTATAATGTCAACAAATTACTTCTGAAAAATCTCAGATTGACTGTTAGTCATATCTGGATTACTCTGCTCAGTTCTGCACTCTCTAGTACAAGAAACATATGGACATACTGGACTAAGTCCAGCGAAGGGCCACTAAGATGATTAAAGGAAATATCTGATGGGAGAGCATAAAAAGGATGAAGCCACGAGCACTGAAACAGGTTACACGGAGAGGTTGTGGAGTCTCCATCCTTGGCAATGTTCAAAACCTCACTAGACATGACCATGAGCAATGTGTTCTCGCTGACCCTGCTTTGAACAGGGGAGTAGGACTAGCTGGTCTCCAGAGGTCCCTTCCAACCTCAACCATACTGTGATCCAAGGATATATATTAAATGAATCCCTTTGTGTTGGACAGGATGCATCTTTTCCCTCCAGTGTTTTCTACCCAGAACCCTGATCTTTTAATTCACAGTATAATTGTTTGCACCTTGAACTACCTAACGAAAACAAAAAATACGATCTGTAGAGGTTTCATCCTATTTAAAAGGCCTGTTAAGGTCAAGTGTTGTGTACTTGCTTTTTCTCTGTGTCTTAAGTCTAGGAACATACTGTTCCTGTCTACGATGGCAAATAATGAAACAGTATTTTACCTGTCAGGAGCATAATTTATGGCCAATACAGCTCATCTTTTTGAGTTGATAGAAAATGTTTTGAAATAAGGAAGCATTGATTGAATTAGATTGAATAATACTATTTCAGCAACTTTCCAAAATCATATGTTGCAAGATGGATACAATAAATTTAACTCTTCTTTTGTTTCACTTTTAGAGTTCACAGAAAACACAGAAGCCTTGAAGACTAAAATGTCTGAACTTAGACTGTACTGTAACCTTCTTGTTCAGCAAGTGCATAAAACGAAGGAAGCTAGCATTTCTGGTGTGTCAGAACCCGAGGTACAGCTCTATTTTTGATGTAGACCATGTCTGTAAAGTCTTGAGTGTTGTGAACTCTTCTGGTTAGCCAGTGTAGTATTCACTCACGATTAATTAATATTGCACCCTCTTTCTGCAGAGAACCTGTGGGAAATAATGTACCCACACATCAGTTCTTGTTTAAATGGAGTAATACTGTATTGTTCCCTGTGTTGGGGTAGCAAGTAGTGAGATGAGATATGGTATCTGTGATCTAGATAATAACATCTCTGTAAGTGATCATGTGTATATAGTGGATCAAAAAGCAAAAGATTTTTTATAAAAAGATAACTTGCAAGAAGCGCATATTTGTCTGCCCCTGAGTCATGAATATCCTGCTCAGCAGAACGCTTCTGTTCTCAACCAAAACCCTTAAAAGGTTAAGAGACTATGCAGACCACAAAAAAGCAAAATTGCTAGAAAGATCTGCCTGATTAGCCTCACTGAAGTTAAGGTTTCAAACCTTGCAAAGCTTTCGTGACCAAAGCAGCCTTATTTAAGGGGGGTCTTCTAATGATGGCAATCTGCCCCTTGCTTTGAGAGAGAAACGTGTGAAGAGGGATGAATGTCACTTGCTAGAGAAGCTGATGTGGAGTTCCAGGATGCATCCCACTGGAGAGGTGGGTCCTCAGGTGCGGGACAGGGAGGCAAAACACCTGAAGGTTAATCATTTGTATGTCCAAACCATCTCTGTAAAGATACCTGGTAAACTGTTTATGGTGAATTAACAGACAGTGCAGAAGCATGATGTAGTGTATAAATGACTAAAAGACACTGTTAGAACTTGCAGCTTACAGGTGTTGACGGCAAACAAGTAATGTGGTGTTTGTCCAGCTCATAGTTCACACTTCAGGGGAAAACTTGCTTTCTCTGATCTTACTGGTATTTAACGGGAAAGATTTATTGCTAAAAGCATTTCAGCATCAATAACTGCACTTTGCAGAGATGAAGAGTATTGTGGCAATGTGATACTTCATGCTACCTGTTTTTCAGCTGCAGTAATTTTTTTGTTCATGGGATTTTTGAAATTATTATCTGCAGGTCATTCTGTATCTATTTGTTTGCTTTTCATTTCTCCTGTTAGTGGTGTCTTCTGAAATGCCATTGTTGAATACATCAAGGCTTAGTATTTAATACACTTTTAACACCAGAGATAAGTAACTAAGAGGCATTGCTTTTAAAAATGCAAGCCTCTGAGCTTGTAGTGAGAGGCTGACAAGAGTGGTAATGCTGTGAGGGGGCATAGCCCCAGTAATATGTGATGCCAGTTCTCTGAGTAGTTGACACATTGCATTTTAAATCATGTTGAACAGAAATCGTGACTGTAGCAGTTGTGGGCTTTGTAGACGTTAGTTGCTCCAAATTTGTCTTCTGTGGTGAGTCCATTTCTTCCAATTGTTTTTTTCCCACAGAGCGAGATTGACATGGGAGCTCTGTTAAAATCAACCTGTGACACCTTCCTGAAGACTCTTGAAGAATGTATGCAGATTGCAAATACTGCCTTCACTTCTGAGTTATTGCATCAGACCCCGCCTGGATCCCCACATTTAGCTGTTCTCAGAACGAACAAGGTAATGGCCAGTATCCTCTTCTCTCAGTCTTGGCATGGATGCTAAGGCGCCCTTTTGTAAAGTAGCATTTGTAGAAGTAAGGAATGCATTTTTACCCGTATTATAGCTAGTAGTCATCCACTGGACATACTCTGCTATTTCTTGTGGTTTGCAAATGAGGTAGGGCCATTTTTTAATAAGCAATGACCAGTCTCTTAACTTTTAATGCTAAGTTATTAGGCATTAACTTTCAGGGCCTGCTCCAGCTGCAGACAGTGGTGTTGCCATACAGCCAAGGTATTTTGAAAGTTGGTCTATTGCGGGAGATCACAGCAATAATTACACTTTTAAGCTACTGCAGCATCCAATCGGTGATAATATGCTGACAGGAGCTGAGGAACTTATCTTTTTTAATGACAAGGGCACTTCCTTGAATCCTGGATCCACAATTATATACGCAAAACTGGAGCATCTCTGGCAAACAGGAGATTGAGATGTATGTAGGAAGGCAGATGCATCACTGCATCTTGGAAGTGAGGTTACTTCACCGTATCTGGTATCTGGCCTCACGTTTCTTCTGTTTTTTTCTATTTTTTTTCTTAAGTAAAGAAAACATCATTGCAAAGAAAACTCACTGCCTTGTTTCTTTTCCACGCGCTGTATGGTGTCTCACTTGCACTTGCTACCTAGCTTCTGAAAGAAGTCTCCTGGTTTTCTTTTTTTTTTTTTTTCCTTTTTTCTTTTCACTATTTTAATGGTGTAATAACATAGCACCTTTTTTGCATTAGTCTGTATACTGCCTCCAGGTCAGAGAATTAGTGAGTGTATGCTTAGCTTTTCAGCTTTTCTGCTGATTCCAACTTGTGTTTAATAAAATGTGAAGTTTGAGAAGCATGATGCAGTCTTCTTGTTTTAAAGAATATTCTCCCTCCCCACTTATGTTACAGGTAAAGCACTCTGTCTTGTCTAGTCACACCTCAGTGGAAAGGTATGATAAAAGTCTTTACTGTTAATCTCTTAATCTCTTTCTAATCTGTTTTTGGTAGTGTCTGTTCTTTCCGTATTTTTACTCTAATCTTACTAATATTGGATACAGGCAGAATTGTCTTGCTCTGAGCTGCGTATTTGGAAGCAGACACAACAAAAGGGAGCTGACTTACCCCACGCATGTCTCTTCTTTATCAGCCCTTTCCTTTTTATTTTTCTGAGCCATCCACTTGGTGACTTAGTGGTCAGCCACCAGCCAGCTCTCTCCCACTTCAGTGCTCTTTTCTGCATCTTAGGTTCCACTCCATAAGCTCCTAAAATTGTTGATGGAGAAAAGGCTATGATTTGTGGAGTAGATGGCAAGGATATATATTTTAAAGTACTAATGAGGGGATATTCTTTTAGTTACAATACCTGCCTGTGATTTTCTTTTTTTTGTAAATCAATTGCATTTTTTTGATTATGTCCCTTTTTAATAAAGGTCATTGTAATCATATTGAAACTCTGCAAACTGAGGTTGAATTGTTAATCCTGCATGCTGCAAAGAGCTGCCCGTTTCCTTTTATTATTTTCGACAAGTTCTTTTGCTCAGAGCAGCCTGTGACAGCCTATAATTTCTGTCAACTGTTTTTGTCTTATTGTTTTTTGTGTGTTTTCACAGGAAGCAACTTACCAAGCATGCTAACCATTATTCTTTCCCTTTCTTCAGGCAGATAGAATGGAATCCCTGTGAAAATGGCTCTGTAAAAGCAGAAATTAACCATCGAGAGCAAACCATTATTAAAAGTCTGGAATGTTTAAACCTGGAAACAAATGAGGGGAGCAGTAATGTTTCTGTTGAAGATCACATAGCAGAGGATTTGGCAGGTAAATATATGCGTTGTCTTTTATCCAGGATCATTACTCCTAAGTGTAAACGGAGGGAGGTGTAGGCTACCTGTCAGGATGCTGATACCTTGCTTCCCAGGACAGGGCATATTCAGTGTATGTTAGTTTGATATCTGCCCTTTTCAAGTCTTCTCAGCATAGCTCCTGCCCTTGTTGGTAGCTAACTTGGGACTGAATGGTGAAGGAAATTAAAAATTCTTTTTTGACAAGTGGAGGCTCCTCTAGATGCTGATTGATGTGTGTAACAATACAGCCTGGCAGAGCTTGCGCTCTTCTTGCACTGTGGACAGACATGTAATTCCCAGAGGCCCTCTGCTAGGAATATAGTATATAGTGTCACAAGAGGGACATCGAAGCTTTTCGTGCCTGTCTGGGAAGAGCTGACCTTGTAGTCGCTCTTGATTGCTCTGACAAATCTTTATAGAAAATGAACCCTTTTTCTGCAATTAAAAGCATACTAGAAAGCACCTTAATTTCTTCCATTACCTTAGCAATATCATGAAAGTTAGATTTGTGTGTGACTGCAGTAAAACACTGTTGAACTAATTCAGTGCAAAATTCCATCCGACATAGCTGTATTGTTAAGGACTGCTGAACTTAATTTTGGTAAGCCTATACAAGTAGCATATGATTTCGGCTTGTCCTGTTGAATGGACTGTATCGTTCTTGAACAGTAGCTTTCTCTGCCTGGCCATTACTCCAAAATATATATATGCAGTCAATGAATCAGCTGAAGTTTTTAAGGCCGAGTTAATGAACGTGGTGATTTTGCTCTTATATGGGTTCTGTTTGGAGTTTTTCCTGTTTCTGTGGCTGGTGTTGTGTAGTATGGTAACACCCTGCAGAATAGCATGTGTGTGTCACCATTTAGCATCATACCTCATGAATACAGTGCTAAAGCAAGGAGCTCAAACTAATTCAGGTCAGGTGGCTGGTGTCATTTAGCTGCTGAGGTTGTTCCAGTGCAAAAAAGAGAAAAGCCTACCCCTTCTTGGGTACACACATTTGAGTTGCCCAGTTTTGCTGGCAGTATGGGGTGGAGTAGGATGCGCAGTGCCCTCCGAATGGGGTGGGCTCACCCAGCCAGCCTGGGGATCTGTCTCGCCAATGGCTGTGTTTGGGTGCTCCCTGTGAGCCCAGGAGCTCTGCCCTGTCTCAGATGCTCTTCCCTCCCTCCCCCCTTTAAGAGCACTCAATCTTTAAAAACATTCAAGCGCTTAAGTCCCGTAAGAAATTTCTGTTTGTCATTTAGGGCTTACGGTGTTAGAGTTTGAAATTTCAGTGAACCCTAGGCTTTTTGCTCCTGTGGAGCCACTGCAGACTTGGGCTGTTTCTGTACTCACCAGCCTGTGTGTCTTGGTGAAGGACAGATCAGTGACATTCCTCAAACTCTAGTTCCTTAGCAGTGTCACTTTGCCTGTGAATGAGGCACAATCAGTGATGGCTGAGGCTGTTTTTTTCTGCCCTGAGAATGGCTGAAGTCTCATTGCTGTTAGCGGGTATGAGTGGTTCTTTTTTCACCCAGCACCAGGCTTATTCAGTGATTCTGCAAGTAACAGGGACTGCTGCAAGCTTGTTTTTGGACTTCACTTGGAGGAAGAGAGTTTCTTGCAGCCTGATTCCTTCAGCCAGAAGCTCAGTTCTTCTTCAGGTCTATAATGCTCACTGGCACTTGAAAGTACTTCTTTCCTGGAGAGACATATTCCCTGGGAAATCTTGGATGGAAGTTTGACAGTCTGGCAGCAAGATGTGCTGCAGCTATGGCTTGTATGGTACAGATGCTGTGAATATATCGTTTTTGCTTCTTGACTTGTTCTCTGTGGTTCTCCATAAGGTCAGGAGGTCTTACCACACATGGGATATGTAAGACTTAGTCTTCCTTTGGAGGTGCTCATGTAGTGCTCTGTTTAAAATAAACAGATGTGCTTGACCCCAAAGAAGAAATAAAATAGATCACAGCGGGGAAGAGGCACTTGAATGTTTTTCTGGGAAACTTTGAAGATATTCATCCAAATCGGGGAGAATATAGCAGCCTTTGATATCATAGCAGTATCCATCTAAGCAGCCAGTTTCCTTACTATCAGGAGCAAACAAGTCACTATTATTCTTTTGCTTTTGAAAATGCACCGTGGCACTTTATCAGCACTGGGGAAGGTACAGCCATGTGAGAAGTAATCTTTCTTTCAAGGAGATGAGTCTGCTCCCTGCTGTACCCAATCGCTTCTTCAATGCCCTTCTCTCGTAAGGCTGTCCTTGCTGAGGTTGTGTGGGCTCACCTGCACTGGAGCCTGGTGCTTGGTGTGATTAAAAGAAATGAGGAGGGGACTGGTTGAAATGTTTTAAACTTGCTTGGTCCAGATAGCCAAATGCCTTCCTTCAAATAGAAAGCATCTTGATGAACAGGAATAACAATATGGATATGTGGCTGTTTTCTTTTTCTATTTTTGTTTTTCTTCCGTTTCTTATAAATGTAAGGCATTAAAGAAGATGGAGAGAACAAGTTGCAAACTGTAGAAAGCTGTGGTGCCCCGAAGTTGTTGCAGTCAGAAACGAATTCTTTAAGTGGATTGACTCTGTGTGACGAAGACAGAAATGAAAATGATTCTCCTACCTTCTTCAGTGTCATGAGCAATAGGTAGTACAGATTTCAATTAAAAGGATTATTGAAACTTTGTTAAGCCTTTAATTGACTCATTTTTAAGACTCTTCTGTCTGTAAAGCTGTATTTGCTGAGATTATTTAACAAGACTGTGTATGGCACAGTAATTGAAGAAGGTATCCATTGTAGAATTAGCTGTACAGAGTGGAGTGGGAGGTTTTTTCCTTGTTTGTCATTGCAGGCCTTGCTTGGACATCACCAAATGTGTATTTCCTCCAGTCATTTACTTTAACCTAGTGAAAAAAAAGCCATGTTGGCTATTCCATGTCTATAAATTTTACCTCTATGCAAATGAAGTGGGCATGAAATGTAATTTTGCTGTTAGAAGTTGCACAAAAGTAGTTGTTAAGGTAACAGTCTTTTTTGCTTGTCCTGGACACCAGGTTCAGTGATATTGAACTTCGGGAGGAGGAGGGCATACCAACAGAAGAGTTTTTGGAGTCATGTTATGCAATTGTGCCTGTTTTGGGTAAGCAGCTTCTTCTTTTCTTCTGACTCCTTTTGACTGCTGCCAGCTGCGAGAAAAGGTGGAGCAGCTGGTTTGGAGAATTGGTTGCTTCGCTAAAGTGATATAGTAGATATATATAGATACATATGAAGTGATATAATAGAAACAGTTCCTATCAGCAGAATCAGTTTGACTGGTACCAGAAGATGTTTCTTACTCCTTCGCTTTATAGAGGATCCACTCTCATTTAGATGGGACCCATGTTTAAGCTATCTGGAAATCTATGGTTCTGTCTGGAACAGCCAGTTTCTTCTCCTGAAAAGAGCAGCGTGAATGCCTTACACATCCAGTACAGCTGACAGCACACCATCAGCTGTACTATCTATTTGATTTTTCCAAAGACTTCCACCTCCAGACGGTGCAGCCCCCCACCTGCTTGGCCCCTGCACGTAACAGTGGAATTCTTACTAAGACATGAGGACTGGAAAAAGACACAATTTTAAAATATGACCTTCTCTCTTTTTTTCTCTTTTTCTAGACAAGCTGGGACCAACTGTTTTTGCTCCTGTTAAAATGGATTTTGTAGGTAACATCAAGGTAAGAGCACTGCTTTTTTTGTTCGTTCATTTGTTTAACAAAATGCCTATTTTAGGCACTAAAGCTCAAGAATCTTTGTTGTAAGCAGTCCATACTGGAAGGCTATTTAATACTTGATAATGTTACAGTCTGTCAGATCAGAATGCTGAAATGCCCCTAATTCTGTTCTTGCAGTACATGCTGAGTTTAGTAAATCCAGTTGTGTGCAGACTTATAAAATACTTGATTGACTGCCAAGTAAAACACCTAATGAAGATGACTTTGATTCTGAGCTGAATAGGTTGTATGTCATGATGTGATGGTAGCAATATTGACTGTAAAAAAAACCAAAACAACAAAAAACCTCAACCAAGTAGGAGGAAGTTAGTGCATTACAAAGCACCTCCTCAGCAGGTCGGGGCAGACCCTGCAGCCTTGGTTCTTGTGGAAGTTCTTCCAGCTCCAAGTCTGAAAAGGTTTGAAGTACTGCTTGTGAGACAAGATATATACATAGCAAAACTTTTGATAGCTTTTTTTTTCTCTTGAAAGAATAGAAAAGCAAAACCTATCTTCTGAGTGTATGATAAGGAACATTGCATACATTCGGATTTGTTTGGTGCAAAGAAAGACAGGTATTCGCTTATCTTACTAAAAGTAGCCACTGAAAGAATAAAAATAGCAAGAGAGAAGAATGCTATTTAAAAAGCTAAAACCTGGAGTATTTATTGTCAAGTGATAGGCAGCTACTCCTTTAATGTAGAAGAAGAATCTATTTATCTGCCCCTTGTGTATTTTCTCTCTTGTTTTTGCAAGGAGTTGTGTATAACAAACTTGGGAATAAATTAAAAAGCTTAAGCATGCCAATAACTGCTAAGTGTAATTGAGAATTTGCAGCTTAGCAGTTGTCAGAAGGTAATCTTGCTTGTACTTGAAGCTTGGGGCAAATGGCACTTTGTGTGGAAAGCAGGTTGAATTAACTCGTTTCCACCGGTGTGGAGGGTGCCATGTGAACCTAAAGTGTTTTGTCAGACAGAAATGGTAGGTTCCATGTAAATCTTTGACCGAAATGCTTTTTTTTTTTTTTTTTTTTTGGTTGCATTAGCTGGATGGCTAGCCAGATGTGTCTGGAGTAGTGCCCTGGGAAGGTGTGCCCAGCGTGGCAGGGCAGCCGTGCCGTGGGGAGTGTGTGATGTGGTTGGGGATCTGTGGTGCCCCTTTGCAGGGAAGAGTCCCGGTAAATAGGGGGTATTTACAGGACAGACCACTGCTTTGTCTTAAAAGCCTAAAGCTTTGCTTCTTGTTTGTTCTTCAGAAAATAAACCAGAAATTTATAACCAACAAAGAAGAGTTTGATACCCTCCAGAAGATAGTGCTCCACGAAGTGAATGCAGGTGTAGCACAAGTTAGAAACTCTGCTACGGAGGCTCTTCTGTGGCTGAAAAGGTAACGGCCTCCTGTCTACTTATGCTATGAACTGCTGAGGTGCAATGAGGAGCCTTTCATCAGCGCAAACTCATGTACATGGAACAAACTGGTTACTTTCCACAGGCTCCGTCAATCCAAACTGGCTAAGTTCATTAAGATCAATGTGTTGTCTGTGATTGTATCACTGCAACTTTGCCAAAAGGCCTGAAAAACCTATCGCAGGCAACCTTTTTTCCCATAAAAGTGAAGTTACAGTGAGTGACTGATCCTGCTGGGCCAGAATGTCAGGTGGGTGACTTCAGGCTGCAGCAGAAATGTTTTAGCAAGGTGTTTTTCCTTGGGCTGGGAGGGAGGCTGGAGGAGGTGGCTACATTTTTTTTTTTTTTTAATTCAGATTGAAAATAGTGCCTTAATTCTGAGTTTTGTTGCGCTTCTGAGTTGTATTGCAACTTTGGAGACTTTTTTTATACTTTGGGTTACTTTGTTATAAACATGTTTTCTTTTTATTTCCTGGGTTCGTCCTGACAGAGGCTTAAAGTTCTTGAAAGGGTTTTTGACAGAAGTGAAGAATGGGGAAAAGAATATCCAAACAGCTCTGAGTAAGTGCCAGTTGCTTTATTCTTTGTGTGCTTCTGAATTTACATACTTGGCTATTTTCCTCCTCATTTAGAACCTGTGTTTGCTTTTCTTCAATGACTAATGATGCAAGTAATCTCCAAGATAACTTTTTGAAAACCGTAGTTTTTGAAAATGGTCATCTTCAGGCAGCTTACTAGATAACTGGTCAATGTTGATTTAATAGCAGATTGATTCCTTTAATTGGCATACTTTTGGCAGGGGAGACAGTCATATCTTAGGGAAACAAGTGCGTTGTCTCATTCCATTTTCTCTACCAGTTTGCAGCGAGAGTGTTCCCAAATTTATAGTTGCTGTTGTGTTATTTGTTTAGTTCCTTGTGAGATTTGCCATCGCTCTTTGAAATCACCCCTTTGCCAGTATGGCTGTCAATTGCCTGTATGAATTAGAAGGGAGTTTGTAACAGAAAAGAAGGAATTTTTTCCAAGTACACAATTTCTGACACCAAGTCAGGCTGATGCTCACAGCAAGTATAAAACAAAGTACAAACCCCTCTTAGACTTGACTTGGTTATTTCTGAGTGAGACCCTCTCCATATGCATGCAGTCTAATGTTATGATAATCCTCTAAAACAGCTTTAAAACAGCTTTTTTTAAAAGCTGCTTTTTTTAAAAGCTGACACTCTTCCAATTTTAGCTTCTTTTAAACAGCTAAGCAGTTGCCCTATAGGATTAGTGAAAAGAACTACTACACCAAAGTATGTAAGCAGCTCTTGGAAGTGGGACTGTAAATACACTGCTACCAGATGTGGATGTTAAACAGCATGGAAAGTCAAGGCAGTTATTTGACCTTCTGAGTCTGAAGGCTTCAGCACTGAATTACTACTTGAATTCCTCTGTGTCCGCAGCAGAGCCATGCTGCTGTTTTTTTCTCACTTCTTCCTTCCCTTTCTCCCCCTGAAAAGCTCTTCGATATCTGTATCACCAATGCAGCTTTGGTTTGCTGTTGGAGTTTCTTATTTAGGAGTTACTGTGCAATTTGAATCTCACGTAAAGATGCAGTATATGCTCTCTTTGTACAACCTCAAATATCAGGCTAATGAAATTAAATAAAAAATGGAATATCCACCAGTTCTTATGATCTTCTGAGGAGCAAACAGCTTTCTAAAGGGATTTCTCTTTATTTGGAATTTAAATCTAAGCAAACTTTTCAACTTCTGGTGTTTTTAATATCCCCTATATTTGCTGATAAGGCAGAGAATAGACTTGTCACTCCTGTTAGCTATACAATACTCTTTTTCTCCTTATTTCATTGCTCTTATTGCCTTATGCTTTTCTCATAGATTCTCACTCCTACTCTAACGATAGAAAAGCTTCATTCTCCAGTCATTAGACTGATAGATAAGGAGTACTTCATATTACAGCAAAACTTGTGGCTGTGTTTTTCTGATTTTTTACACTCTTCCAATAATAACTGTCTGTGGTCTTTTGAGTAAATATCCTAAAGCATCAAAATGTAGAGGTTCTCATTCTTCGAGGTGTATAATACAATGTCAGATACTGAAAAAGTCAACTGAAGGACAAGGATATGAGATTACGACAGTGACAAACTAAGACTGGGAAAATATGGCTTAAGGATGTTTGGCTTTGTATATAGAAAGATTTGTGTATGGAAGTGGAGCTGTCTAGGAGCGCAAGAAGGACCTTTATCAAGGTAGGGGCCCCACCACTCAGGGACACTCACAAGAGAAATCCTGAGTATTATTTTAATAAGGGCCTGGTGCTTTCTGTTCCAGTGATCCTCAAAACTTGACCCTCGGATGTAAAGAGACAGTTCTTGGTTAATGCGTGAGCTAACCACCTCGATTGAGGCTGGCCAACCATCAGCTTGCAGGACTGTTTCACTCCATATAATATTTTCTCAGACTTGCACCGAACTGAGAACTAGATAGTACAAGAAGTGGTAGTCCTGAAGCACAGCTACTCAAATAAAAGTTACATTTGCCTTCCTGTCTGCTAGAACAGTTACTTGCTTTGGATGAGTTGAAGGAGATTTGACAGCAGAGCTGGGACCCCAGTGCAGAAATCCCAAATCTGTCATCTCCTTTCACTCATTCTTTCTTTGGTGCTTGGAAACAGCCATTATTTGCATCCAGTGGCCTGAATATATCCTTAAATAGTCATTTCTAAGCTCCGAGTTCTTTGTAATGCACGCTTAGAACTGCCATACATCTATCTCTTGATTATTTTTTTTTCTCTCTTTTCTTTAAGACAATGCTTATGGAAAGACATTACGGCAGCACCATGGTTGGGTTGTCCGCGGGGTCTTTGCTGTAAGTATTTATCTTGGTTGCTGATAGAGCTGGGGGTCTTGTTCATGTGATCTTATGTTGTGTGTCATTAATAAACTACGTTAAAATTCTAAGCGTTCAAATAAATAGACTCCTTTGTCAAAACTTATTTTCAAGATAAGGATTGTGGTTTTCGCTATGTTTAGTATTGGGCTTTCAGGGTGGAACCTATTTTCTGGAGACAAAACAGACCGATCACGCTTGCATGCACGTCTTCATTTTTCAGCACAGTCTTGCAGGGCTATTAAATAAAGAAATGAGGGTTTGAGTTTCCTTTTTTGAGGTTTGATCTGTCTTTGGATGTGAGCATTCAAGAAGGGTTAGTGCGGACTGTGTCAGGGAGTTGAAGTAGAGTATATTGGCCAGAGGAAATGGTTTGGTTTTTTGTCCAGTCTGGCAACTCCCCCTCGTGTCTGTCCGTGGAAATTATCACTGAAATTACAGAAGGAAAAAGGAAAGCCTCATCCAGGCAGTCATATCAGAGAATTTGACTGGGAGAAACAGAAGTGCTGGGAAGAGCTTTTTAAAGAGCATTTTGAGAATGGGATTTCAGTGCTGAAGTGTGTGATGTTGGGTTGGGAGCTCCCCTAAGAAGCTGTACTTTATTTGGGGTTTGTATTTAATTAATTTCTAATGTATGCTATTTAGTTGTACAAAATATGGTATACAAACGCTTCCTAAAAATCAGGCTTCTCTGAAGATGTCTTAAACTGGGGATCTACACAGAGATGATAAAAGAAGAAATTAAAATAAAATGATGTTAATCTCCCTCTCAGTTAAAAATCTTAACATATGCACGTACAGATAAATACATTAAAGCTGTGCAATCTAAGTGCAAAGAGGGATGTCTTTAGAAGTTTTTCGTGGCTCTAGTTGGGTTTCTTTTGCTGTTTTGTTTTGCAAATCTAAAAGCTTTGGTTCCTCTCCCAGTTAGCTTTAAGGGCAGCTCCAACGTACGAAGACTTTGTGGCAGCTCTGTCTGTAGAGGAGTGCGATCCTCAGGAAGAAACATTTTACAGAGGAATGCAGAGGGACCTCAACATTTACTTACCAGCCATGGAAAAGCAGCTAAATATCTTGGACACTCTCTATGAAGTACATGGTTTGGAGTCAGATGAGGTGGTATGACTACAGCAAGACCGCATCTTAAAACTTCAGGGACTGTGTCTGTTAACAAAGATTTCTTTTAGTTTTGGGTTTTTTCAGACGTCTTTTCAGTTCATTGTATCTTTTCAGGTGGGAAGGGTGTTGTGAGTGTTTTTGGGAACAGGTACGTATGACTTTTGTTTTGCTGTTACGCTTGTTTTGTGTTAAAATGCAGAGGTACTCTTTCTCTTTGGGTCCTAACTATGTCCGTGGTTAATGTTTTTGACTGTTTCTTTCCTACCTGTGCACTTCCTCTTCTCTTCACCTCATAAAAGGAACAGAGCAGAATTTGGCCTTTGCTCTCGTACCTTAGGAGAGCACCGTGCCTGCAGCAGAGCCGTTGGGACCCCAACATGGTGGCCAGGCAGGCGCTGCTGGCTCTTGACTCTCCCGTGCCCTGTGCCCACTCCCTGCAACGGCGTAGGAGGACAGAGGTAGTGAGAGTTGTTCTTACCCTGGTGGCAGAAGAGAATGGCAGCTAAATGCTAGCGTGTAAGGTACGTGGTGAGTTTGTCCCTTCATTTGGGTTGAAGCTTTTTAGTGCAGCACCTCTGCAAATATTAGAGATCTTCACCATGGCCATATGTGGCTGGTGGTCTCAGCTTCCCCGGGAACCAGCCTTTGAAACTGGGTGTCGTGTTCCCTGACCAGCTCCCAGTATGTGCCACTGTCTCCCTGTCAGCTCCTGCCAGTGGACCACAAGATATTTTCTGGCACTGACTGGCAGAGCCCAGCTAATTTCAACAGTGCTTTACACAAGCAATTGAAGATCATGTCCATCATCCTGCTTTAGTAAGGTTTTGGTGGGTTTTTCTGTTTTGGGTTTAGGGTTTTCTTAAATCAAATTCACACAAAACCATAATATTTGCTTTTAAATTGAATACAGCCAGCAGTTTAGAAAGCAGATTTCATTAAAATCTTTCCTAGGCTGCCATTATGGGCAGAAACTTCATGAAAGTGGACATGAAATGAAT
>NW_009622574.1:27215-58700 GCF_000690535.1 Cariama cristata
AAGCTAAAATTCGTCACGGTGCCATTACACATTGGGCCAATTACAAACTTTAAAATCTGAAATGATGTAAAAGTGACTGGAAATGAAGAAAGTAAGATTTGCCCTTTTTCCCATTTTGCTGATACAGATAAAAAATGTGCTCCTTAACACTGCTGCTATTAAAAATAATAAAGAAGTCCTTTTAGCTAGTGATACAGTTAAGGACAAAATTCCTAGTTGTGTCGATGACTAGAAGGCTGCCTGTGAATTAGTGACTGACCGTTCAAGGCATAAGCAGGTCTGTCAGGACTGACCTAGGGCTTCACATGGCTTTGTGCAAAAAGTTCAGTTTAACTCATGTGCAGGAGGAGAAGACGACTGTTCTAATGAGGTACTTAGAATTAGTAAATCTTCATAAATGTAGGAGAAGTCAGTGTTGCCACACTCACAGGAGAAGTACTGGCTTTTGCTAGGCTAAGAACCGTGTTGTCAGTAAAATGAATGTACTGCAGGCCTGCTGCCCTCCATCACTCTGTGACCAGAGCCTCTCTGCACACCAAATACTTGATCCTTTCTAAAAAGCCTAGCATTGTGAGCTTGAAGAAAAGCATATGATGCTTGAAAAAAAGACCAAGCATCACCCTTGAAGTATAAAGGAAGATACCAGGATTCTAATGAGGCATTTAAACAGTGCAACTTCCTTGTTCCTGTCATCTTCTCTGAGTTGTGCCTATCTGTAGTTCCTACATACTCCAAGAGGAATCATAAGGATGCAGGGGTTTTAGTTTTTTGGATTTTCTTAATTTTAGTATACAATTATGTTTAGGTACAAAGTCAAAACTTTTGACCAAAGCTCTGTTCAATTATTTCGCTACTTGTGATGCTAAAAATGAAGCGGAGAGGCTTTGGGATTTGGCTGTCTGCTGCTTCTAAGCATGAATGCAAAGAAACCACCCCTGTAGTAGAACAGCCAACTCTCCACTCTACATGGGTTCCTTGAGGTTTTCAGCTGTTATGTTGGAAACTTTGCTGTAATAGTTTTTGGCTGAATGCTCTGGGAAGGTAATGGAGACCACGTTTCCACAAAATATCAGCTGGATATAGGGAGAGCAGGAAGAGATCCCTCTTCCCTAGAAATTAACTGTCAGATCATGATGAAAATGGACTTCCCTTTTTGCTCTAAGCTTTTCTAGTAGCAGGAAAGCATATTCAGCACTTAGAGTCTTGGAGGTATTTTGGGGTTTTCTGTTTGTTTTGTTTGTTTCTGTTTTGTTTTTTAACTAGCAGGAGAACTACTAGTTTGTTAGGAGTGCATCAAACCCAATGTTTGATGCAAAAAGTCAGGAGGCTTTATTTCGTAGGCAGAGAACTTAACAACTTCATTGGGCCATTAGCTTCAGCAATTACTAACTTCTGCCATTCCTCTTTCTTCTAACAAATAGAGAGTGGTTCACATTGCATATCCTCTAGTCAGCATGGCATCATCCCTCAGAGCAGACTTCCTCATCTTGCTCTTCTGTGTAAAGTTGGTCTTTCTGAACTCTGGAATTGGTGCTTGAGAAGGTTCTTGGGAGACCGTGGCTTCAGGAGACCCCTGTGTGCTTGTTGTTAAACGGGGGCCTTGTAGAGCAGGGATTGAGCAAGGTCTCCTTGCCTTCGAAACTTGTACTTCACCATGCACTGCTCTTGCAGGGCATTGAGCACTTCTAAGACTTACGAATGCTATCTTTCCAGTCAAACCACCACTGAGAAAGAAACCCACGCAGCATGTCGCAGAGCTGAACTCCAAGTTATACCTCTAAGGATGCAATAGACTGGATGACCAAGTGGAAGCAAATACACTGCTAGACAAGTCACTTTTTTCTTTTACTGTGATGTCAGTTTGGCAAGCAGAGAGGATTGCTTTTGATTTTAATAATTGTAGAGAACAAGCAACTAACTTTTAGCCTTCAGATTTAGAATTGGAGAGAAGGTCGGTGTTTTCTGTTTGATTTGTTTCGTTCACTGACTGGTTAGAGTTGTTTTTTTTTAAACGGCTGACATTTATGAACCATGGACCTGCATACTGATAGAGGTCCAAGGATAACAGCACTCTTGCTCTGCATACTTTACATGAACTGCTTTGGTTTCTTAAACTGCACTAGTCTAAAGTTTTGCATCCCTTTCCTTTAGAAATGCTTTCGGCTGTTTCCTTCAATGTATAACAGTTGCATTTTCTCAGGGATTTTACTTAGCCATTGCAAAACAAGAGTAATGACAGCCTTACCCTAGGGGAGTAAGGCTGCTTTTTGTGAAATTAGTATAGCTGAGCGTAGAACTCTGATACAGCATATGACACTGACAGTGTCTATCCAGTCCGCATCCTTGCTGAGACATGGTAAATCCCAAAGCAATCTGATAGAAGTGCTATCTAGTACTGAATAATGGTAGTCAGCATATTTGAGTAGAGATCGTACACACATCTTTGTAATATAGTGCCATTGGCATTAGAGCAGAGCTCTCAATTTCAGTCGAGTTCTGCTTAGCAATGGGAGGCTTTTATTTATTTTATTTATTTTGTTGGTATGTTTTTTTAGAACAAACTATGTTTTGGAGCCCCCTTTGCTATTTTAAAACACCATACTCAGTTACATATTGACGTTCTGTGACATTACAATTGTAGAATATGAACTGGATACTCAAGTGCTTTAGTGTAAACATCCCATCTTGCCACTGTTGTAATATGGATCTCCCTTTAACAGATGCACTTAAAGTTAAGGGCTGTATACCTTCGCTTACAAGCTTTTTGTAAAGCATCATCAGGATTTAGGTTACAGCAGTTTGCTTTAAAAATGTTTCATAGTTTGAAAAGTGTCACTTGGATGGCTGGCTGTATAAAAAGTATGCCCAAAATGTGCTCCAGTTGTTCGCAGCATGCTTTGGCAAAAGGGTGGGAACCAGTCTAGAAAAGAGTGTTGTGTATGTCCGTATGCTGGACCTTCTAACCCTTTCTTTTCATTATCACTTCAGCTTTTGTGAAAAACTTTAAGAAAACTTTCAGACACCAGAAATGATCATTAGCCTGTTCCTACCTGGCTATCCTTCCCTCTTCCCCCACTTGGTCCCCAACCCTTCCTTTCCTTCCATTGTCGTCTGCTTTGCTACCACAGCTGTTGCTGTCAAGTTGAAGCATCTCTCTAAGAGCACAAAGCAGGAAGTTTTGTAAGTGGTACAAATGTAAACTTTGAAAATCAGACCTGAATTCTTTGGCAGGCAACCAAGCATACAGTCAAATGGAGAATGTGCAGCTTTTTCTCTGAAATTTCTCCCTGGTTTAATGTATTTTGCCAGGAAAACCACACGACTTTGAACTTTTAATTTCGCTGATCAAATTTAAATTGGGACACTTCGGACTTGGCAGTTCTACCTCTTACGAGTGAAAGCACAGGGATTATTTTTTAATTGACTTATTTTTCTTCTCTTGCCTGCGCAGTACAGATAACAAAAGGAGAAGAGGGGTGGGAATAACTGAATTCATGCCTCTTTGCTACCTTCTTTAGCCCCTTGGTGAACAAACCCTGCGAACTACTGCGTGCTGCAAGCAATATAAAATCACGCTTGTGCAGGAGAGGTATCGTAGTGCACATACTGGCTCTGAGCAAGCCCAGGCGGGGCCTGATCCTGCTCACAGTTTACACAAGGATTTGCGCACTTGCTTTGAAATTAGAACGTAGGGATATGCTTCACCTAAACACACGTGTACTCTCCCACTGGCATGCAGTTCTTCAAAATGTGGTCTTTGACTATCATTTTTAATATCCCTTTCGTGGTATAGGATTTCTCCCCCCACATACTCCAGACGTGCTGGAGGTGGATTTTGTTTTTTAAATATGTGAAACGTCTTTGTTTTCACATCCTGGTTTCTGCTTAACACTAAGTTTGTTAACTTTATTTTGCATTGCTGCATTCAGGGGGTCCAAAACTTATTAATTCCTTTCCTTAAAGCTGTCTTGAAAGTTTGAGATTTATGTCTACTTGAAACTAAACAAGTAAATTGCATTCCAGAATACAGTGACTGAACTGAAAACCAAAGCATCTTGCTCTTGTGATTTCCTTTCCTATTTTCTTTTTTCAAGCCAGTTTTGGGCATACATTTTATCCATGTCAAGCCGAGCTTACTGCAAGCCTTACTTACACATACTAAAATACATTACATACATACCGAAAGATATTTAAAGATGAAGAGAAGGTATATTGCCTCCCACTTTAAATTTACTTAATTCTAAGGGCTTGTTCATGCCCCCAGAATCACCTCTTCCTGTGTAAGCATTACACAAATTGTGCTGTCATAAGCAGTTCAGTCCAAAATACTTTGAAGTTTCCAGTCTGCATCATCTCTGAAATCATACAGCATCTGTCTCTTCTTTTGGAGCATTGTTAAGACCTTTGTCAGACTTTTATATTACTTCATTATAATAAACTTATTTTAAATAAGCATGTTTTAAAATCTCACTTTCTCCTTGCATGGTTTTTGTTTCTTTTATTACAATAGAGGGCCTGAAGTGCTCTTCAGGACTGCATCTGCTCTAGATACTGTGCGAACAGTCGAAAACAGTATGTTTCTGGTTCACAGAAACTACCTGTATGTATCTTTGTATGAAGAATGTTAACACACATGGAGCCTGTTTAGATCATGAGAATAAAAGCTGTGTCTGGCACATGGTGGTGGGTCCTTGGCCAGTGTAAATATGTGAAGGCTGTAGTTATAAAAGCCAGCCTGGCAGCGTGAGAAGAATTTGTATTTTAAAATTGAATGTATTGTTTGTCCTTCTTTTGCCTGGATTTGAATCTCTTCTGTAGAGATTTCAAAGAGTTCAGAAACTCCAGTGTGGTCATCTTGAGATGCAGATGAAGACTAGTGCTCCTTAATTAATGTGGGTTTAACATCTCCTTTCCCCCCCCCGCCTTTTCTTTCTCTCTCTTGATATAAAGACACCATGGACCTGAGAGCAGATCCGTGATACCTGGTTGTCTCTCTAGCAAGGGCAAGTCCCTCTGTTAAATGGCAACATCCGGGTGGAGACTGTGAAGTGGCGGAGGCATTTTCTCAGCTGGAGAAGAGCAGGTGAGACTGAGCCCCTGCCTGTGCCTCACCAGCCCTGTGGCAGGGGGAGGATGCAGCTATCCTGTTGCAGGAACAGCAGCCCTGCTCAGCTAGAGCTGCCTCTCTTCTGTGGGATACAGGAGCCTCTGAACCCTTCTAACTGCAGCAGGTCCCAGAGCATCAGCTCTGCAGAGGCCAAGAGCTGCATTTGCTTCAGCGAGGGCTGAGCTCTGGCAGGAGCCCCAAGCTCAGCATCCCTCTCTCACCTGCTGGGGGCTGAGCTGGTGGACAGCTGGCACCTTGGTGAGGGACAGATAGTTTAGAAGGCCTTCAAGGGCAGAGATCGCATCCCTCTGTCACCACTCCAGGCTTCAGTGCATCTTCTCTCATCATGAGACCCTGGCAGTTCCAGCTAAATAAGAACAGTTGTGTCACTAATGCACTGTTGTGGCCCCGTTCCATGGGCCTGTGGAAACAACTTGGCATGTGGGTCAGCCTGGGTGCCCCTGGCACGAGCTGTCACTGCAGGTTGCTTTGGTGGCTCTCCTGAAGTGTCGTCTGTGCCACAACGAACCGCTGAGCCCAGTTCTCTATTGCCTGGCAGCTCCTCTGAAGCCGTGCTGTTGCCCATCACGGTTGGACCGGGCTGCTTTTGGAGCAGAGCTCTGTCGGCACTTCTACTGTTGGTGTCTATACTGTGTTATGGTGCACTAGACCACTGTAGGTCTTCATACCAAAATGAAGAGGATGTGTGCAGAGACAGACATTGAAAGCAATACAGAGTCTATCAAAACTTGACTCACGTGCAGCGTTACAATGAACTGTTTCCTTTTCTCATTTGAAATCACAAGGTGCTGTTCTAGCAGAAAAATGAGGTTTCAGCTTTACCTCCACATGTGCAATAAACAAATTGAACAAATGTCCACCAGAGAAGTAGCGACTTGTTGCTGCAGCCATGCAGACAACAACTTTCCACCAGCATTTTTGGACTAGAGGAGGAGGGATGCAATGGGGTCCATCACACATCGCAGTGTCCACAAACTTGCCCCATAACTGTCAGTACTTTGACAAAACCTACAAAGCTAATGCCTCAAAGCCCAGGTTCTAACGATGAGCTGCAATGTCGATTTGCCATCCGGTGTCCTATTTTACAGCTGAAACACATCCACGAGCAAAGGAGACCAGAACGTGGTGGCTGTGGCAAGGAGGTCTGCGGCTGTGCCGAAGGACAGCCTGCTAGCAAGAGTCGTTAGTCGCCTCTCTCAAATGCTCTGCTCTCCTAAATAGCCGAACACAGACCAGCAGTGCTGCGCAGATGTGTTCTAATAGACATCCCATGCACAAAAAGATACGTCACAGGCAAATGTCTCCTCTACAGCTTCCACGGGTTATAAAAAAGCAGATCTGTTGCTGTTACAGGATCCCAGATGAACTGCAGAAAGAGCCCCAGCTAAAGCTTTGACAGAGTTTGTGATGTTTGTTAGTAAAGGTCATGGGCTGGGAGAGTGGCTGCTAAATTCCTGTCCCCGCAGGAATAGATCCATGGTTCAAAATAAAAAATGGTGTGCTGGACGTGTGGGGTTCATAGGAACACAGGTGTTGCTGTTAAAACGGGAAGCTCAAAGAGGACACATTAAAGAGTCAGCCATGACCAACATACCCATAAACATTTTTTTCTTAGGGTTCTCCTATGTGGAAAAAGACTCTGTTTTCTGAATTTAAGGGGGGAAAGGCAATGCAAGCTCACAGCACCGGAGCTTTGACCAGTGCAACCAGGCAGAGTGAAACCTGTACTGGGTTGGTTTCTTTTTAGGCCAGCTGGCAACCCTGCTGTGCTGGGCGCAGCGTGGGGCTTGCGGGCAGGTTGGCTGTGCTGTAGGCAATACAAAGCTATCGAAATGCAGAATGTGGGACTGTAATTCAGTGCTACAGCCTGGACGGAGCACAGGTTTTGAACACCAGTTTAATGTGTTTATGCAAAGCTGTTCTCTGAATTGGAGCCACGAGGAGAAGTTTCCTTTATCATTTGGGGACTGGTAGAGTAAGTGTCGAGCACAAGTACTAGGACTGAGAAAAGGAAGGGCAGGAGATGCTGCAGGACGCCAGACACTTGCAGACATTGGTGCAACCAAACTAAGTGTTTGTCCATCTGGGAGATTTCATCCAAGATGTTACCGTGTATTTTTTCCTAATATTTCAATACATTGACCCAAATATATTTCTTAATTATAGCTATTTATTCCTCTCCTGTGTCTAACACAGATTTTAGATTTGTTTCTTGTGTGTTATCATTAAAAAAACGCATCAGCCTTAGAAAGGTTCCAGCTTCCCTTCCCTGCCCCGTGAGGGGAGGGCTCCCAGAGAAGCTGCAATGACGGCAGTGCAGAACTCAACCCCTGACTTTGGGAATTAGAGAAAAATGCTTTTCCAAGTCCCGTCATGTTCTTGCATTCCCCTAACCTTCACCTTTTACCAGCCCATATTACTTTGCTGGTATTCTGGCTTGCAAGGTCTGGTGAAATTTCTCCAGGATCTTTTGCTGTTTACCCACCGCTTTAGCAGGGCATCACCGTTAGTGCAGGAGTTTCGCCTGCAGCAGGAGGAGCTGAAATGGGTGATACTGGTGTCCTTCCAGAGCTGTCAGTCAAGCAATCACTAACATGCTGCTTCCCTGTCAGGGCCTCCAGCGGGTCCTGGTGCCAACCAGCAGCATTTGGCCACTTTCTAAGGGTGTACCTCACTGCTTTCAGCAAGATGCACTGGTGTGTGCCTCGTGCGAAGTCCTGCAGCAATGCCAAAGAGAAAACAGTTCACTGTTTTCTCAAAATCGAACAGGTCTGAGACTTCAAAATGCATTTTACATCAACTTATCTTTGTTCCAGCCAAACCAGGACAACCAGGGCTCCTGCTCCAGCTATGGCTTTCCGCCAAAATAATTTCCAATCAATTTAGCATCTGTTTCCAGCGTTGGTATCGCCAGCTCATCTGTAGTCTGCAGAGACCAGACGTGCCTCACATAGTTTCCTATAGGTCATAGTTTTCCACTCGCTTTCTCGCTTAGCAGCTGGTACCCAACCTCCTTCCTGCAAGCCAGAGGAAGCTGGGTGCCCTGCAGCCTGCGCAGCCGCTGCCATGTTGCCACGGCTCGCCTACCCCGCTTTCTCCCTGACGTGACATTTGAGCCGTGGTCTCAGGTATTCGACACTCACTCAGCCCAGTGCTCCACGTCCCACGCATCGAGCGGCAACCGGTTTTCACAGCACCAAGAAAAAAGCAGCTTCGCCCCACGGGCTGGATGCACCTGGGTGTGCGGCGAGGTGCTGCCAATGTCTCCGTGAAACCTGTGCCCGCACTGTGGTGGCTGGGAGAGCTTTTTTGCCCAAAACACGGTGGGAGACCCTTGTCAAGAGCAAGAGGCACCACTCTCCCACGCAGAGCTTCGTTCTGCTGCCCCGGCCCTTGTGTTGTGGCACGGCCAGTCCTGCCTCAGCAGAGGCATCGGCCAGGCACGGGGACCTTCTTGCAGGCGCTTGTCTGTAAGGAGTCATCCCCTTGTTGGGGACATGCTGAATGTCCCAGTCGTCATGTATCCTGCCAGGACATTTCACAATTTATTTTCTTCAAGCTGATTTATTAAATTCCACTTCCCCCCAAGTCTTTTAAGGCTGTGTATTCTCCTACCTTTAATTTACAGCACGCTGTCAGTGTATAAATAGCCACCGCTACTTTTACTCGCCTCGTACTTCATCAGTCACCTTGAGCTGGCTGCTCTCCCCGGGAGCTCAAACCAGCCCGTGGGTGGAAGCTGGGGAAAACCCCCAGACTATTTCCAAGAACTTGGACATGCTTCTTGTCAGCCAGCCCAAAAGCTTCATCATGTGGCACTTTGTTTTCTTATATCGGTCCTTTACTTGTGTGGAGAGTTCATACAGTCAGGCTGTGCTCCTTCTGAAATAGGACTCTCTTCTGTCAAAGCTCTTCCACTTTGTATAAAGTAATTAAATATTAATTTACATTTTCTTAAGCCTGTATCACCAGGCAATGTGAGCAGCCTGTGAGTATGTAGCTGTTACCAGTACAGGGAGAGGATTCATCTCTCCACATTTGTATTTTTTTGTCCACAGACCATCTCAAATGGAGCTCTGCTTTCAGTTATTGATACAGATGCTTAAAAACATATAAAAGCAGGCTATTCCTGTACAAATGTAAATTTTAAAAAGTAACTATTTGTTATTACCCTTTTTATTAAAACAGAAAGAAGCAAAGAAATAATCATCCCTCTGCTGAAGGAGTCCTGCCTTAAAGGACTTTTCTTGTGGGCTTCAGAGTTTGATGAAACCAAGAGAGGGTCTGGAGAACTGGTTTATATCCCTAAACAAACATCAGACAGATCTGACCATCTCTGTAAATCAGAGCTGTCAAGTGTGTGTCCCTCAGCCTCAGCGACAACCTTTTGTTGAGCCACAGGTGGTAAGGGCGCGGAGAGGAACCCCTTCCAGTCCCTAATCCTGATGCAATACATCTGCCATTGATACAGTGGAAATTAAGAAGTCTTCAAGCTTCACATACGGATGTGCTGACCAACCAGACCACCTTGCCGTGAAACCTGGGCATGGGCATTGCAGGCAAGGAGAGAAACCCAAGCCACCCGGCATACCCACCCAGTGCTGCGTGGCACTGCAGAAACCCCAGTGCTGAGACATCTTAATGGTCTTTTGGGTGGTTTTGCATTTCCAGGGAAGCGTTGCCTCTCCTTACCCTGCAGCTGGAGCCCCACCATCTTCAGGGCTGCAAAATACAGGGGCAGTACGGGTAAAGAGAGGATAGGTTTCCCTTTACAAATGGGCTGTCTAACAGGTACTTGACTGCGGAATGCAGGAGGAATAATCACGTTATTTGTATGTCCTTAGGGCTCGGTTCTTCCTTTCCTATACCCGGTACAAACTCTCTTATGGCAA
Source organism: Cariama cristata (assembly GCF_000690535.1). Taxonomy (NCBI): domain Eukaryota; kingdom Metazoa; phylum Chordata; class Aves; order Cariamiformes; family Cariamidae; genus Cariama; species Cariama cristata. Next base: position 37,236 of record NW_009622574.1, read on the forward strand.
CCTGTTTGCCCCAAGGGCCAGTCACAGCAGTTCAATCATCCCTGCCATGTGGCTGCTCCCTGGCAAATCTACAGGACATTATTGCTCATCGAATAATGGGATAGTGTGGAGCTGAGAACAAATTTTTAACATCTTTAGATTAGCATAACAGCTGGGTCTCAGACAGCTTAAGGCAGAACCTGCTGACCCCAGGCAGCAACAGGTACAGCTCCCCAGCTTTATTTGGAAGCTGTAATCCTGCAGCAGTTCACACCAGATCTTGTCTTGCTCAAAAAGTCCTGGCACAGAGCGAGCCTCTCTGCCCTTCGCTGCACCTGCCAAGACCAGTGAGATGACCAGATTTACCCCACTGGTCCCACGCTTCTGCTTTGGGCTCACTGCTGGGTTTGACTACTAATCTCTGGTCAAATGACAGCGAAACAGTAACTCGTCACTATGACCACCAGATGGTTTATGATGGTTTATCTGAATGCACTGGAGCATCACAGCTGAAATCTGGCTTTTTATTGTGCTTCATGACCAGCCTCCCTGTAGGTTTTGGTCCATAATATACATTTCAACAGGACATTTCTGTACAGTTCAGTTGCCTGAACTGTTCCCTGTTTCTTACCTCCAATCAGTCATCCTCCCCTTTAAATCTGGTAATAACTCAAAACCTAAGCAGTCCTCAGTACGATCTTGCTTGGCACATCCCGTCCTCTGAGCAGCAGTGCCAGGTAGGTAAGATGACAAACCCTATGCAAAGGTACAAAAGAAATTATATTGCTGTAAAGTGTCAGGGTTGCCAGGTTCCCCTATATGTTTGTCCATCAAATAACCTCTGAGAGGAAGGTGTGGGAAGCACCAAACATAACCTGCCCCAAATGTCTGACCGGCTCAGCGCAGCCTTCCCCAGCTCCTGCATGGTGAGTTTCATGGGGAAACATGGCTGATGGAAATGAGGAACGCAGGGAGCAATGGGAGCTCTTCTCTTCCAAACAAAATTAATCACTAAAACATTTCTGGGCCCCTGCGATGGGGCTGGGGAACCATATGGGGTCCCCAAGCTATTCGCTCCTTGCTCCACCAAACAGGAGATGTTCTGCTTAAGAGGGCAAAGGAAAATAAGTCTTGCACACCTCATTTCCATGTCTTAACTAAGTCAGCACTCGGCAAATGGTGGGAAATGCCATTGGGTGCCTCTTCCTCCTGGGAGGGTGACGGTGAATGACTGTCATCCCCCCCCGCTCACCCCACGCAGGGGACGCTGAGGACCCTGAGAGGTCTCTGCCTCCTCTCCAACGCAAATCCTGAAAGCTTCCTCCCACGCCTGGCACAAGGGTGAATACAGACATCTTGCCACGGGCTTGAATTTAATGCTGATGTCAGTTTGTTCACTTGCTTAACGGTGATACTTTAGACTGGCTGAGAGAGGGCCATCACTTGCCAAGTTTCTAAATATACTAAAGGTGCTGCTGTGTGAGGAGGTAATGTTACCTCCTCTTCCTCCTGGCTGATTTATCATGCCGTTACCTCAGATTCCTGCTCTGTCGAGGCTCTGCATTTGTGTGGTCGCACACCAGCCAGGCAGGCTCCCAGCCGCACCTGCAAAACAGCTTGGGGACAGCTTTGTTCTTCCCTGTGTCCTGTGGGAGATGCCACCACTGGTAGCATTGGCCCTGGGGACAGCCCGACCGATGGCTTTTCCTGAAGAACGTAAGATGCTCCGATGCACGTGGGGCATGAGGACCCTTCCCGCCCTGAGCACAAGAGCCAGAGAGGCTCTGGCTCCCCGTGGTGCCCTGCTTGGCTTTGCCACAGGAGGCTTTGATGGATCCAGCTCCATGGTTCTCCTTCCTCCTCCTTTCGCTAAGAAAATGCTGAGCGGTACCCCGTGCGGGGAGGGCTACTTGTTCAGTAGTGGGTGGGAAGGCTGCAGCAAAATACGGCTGTTTAATCCCTATTCTGTCTCACTCGAGAAGATTGTGCATCCAGACTGGACCCTCCATCAGATGCACAGGAAACTGTCAGAGTGAATTAAAAGCCATAAAAGGCCTGGGCTATAACTCAGTGCTTTTTAAGTGCCAAGATTTTGTTGCGGGCGGAGGGAGGGAAGTAGCCACTAATGTAATTTCCAGCAGGAGTACACTCTTCTAATGTAATTTGGCCTGGCTACCCTTTTAAATGCAAGCTCTCCTTGGCTGGACTGGTTCAGGACAGTCCTCCTAAACGCCCCCGTAATTACCGATGCAATGAGAGCGTGTGCCCAAGCTTTGCTCTGGCCTCCTCAGACCTGGAGTGACACCGGCTTTCAGCAGAGAGGACCCCAGTTTGCAGCAAACAGCACGTTACTAGGCATGTAACTGAATGTGTTAATACAGAGGGTTTTTTTCAGTGACCATGTCCAATAAAGACAGAAAATGACTCATTTGCTTAGACTTTGTTCCTTTTTTCTCTTTGATTAAGATTTGGCTGTGCTCAGACAGTCTGCAAGTCGCATAGTCCCTTACCAGATCAGTAAGCATCGGTTACTCTGAACCGAATTCCTGATCCCAATTTTACATTCACTATTTGCCTGCTTTAATTTGGCTTTCTGCCAGGACCTTAGGGTGCACGTAGCAGAGTTCAATAGCCCACTACTTGGTGCTTTCCATGCAAGAGAATGGTTTCCAGGGAATGGGCACTTGCTTTGCAGTATCCATCTCCTTAGGCAAAAACTATCAGAGGAAGAACTTGAAAGTCTATCACAAACTGCTCTCTGTTGCCTCACCCTTTTTGTGAATTAAAAGTTGGTTTTCCACCAACTCCGTGAAGATCTTCTGGTGAAATTGCCTTGCCTGCCTTAGTATCATCAAAGAAGCACAGCACAGCACTGGTTTATTTTTCTTGGGTTTATTTTGGTCTTCTTTTTTTTAATACATGTCCTGATTGTATGTGGCAGCAGAGTGCCAGAGCTATTGAATTGTCCCCAAAAGCAGCTAACTGGGGACTTATTACCGTTATTACTCAAAAGCAGCCAGTGCTCAAGGACACTGCCTGTTCTGGGGGCCTCCCAGTTTAAGGATAACCACCAATCCCCTCTCCCCTTGTCCAAATCAGTGGGACTGAAATGGGAATTGCACCACGCAATCTTTAGAGACATTGAAGTTGGCTTCTCTAAGAAGCCATCCTTTAAGAAGGTGAACCATGGCCAAGGGGCTTTGCTGTGATGTTTGCATGGCTGCGACATGCAGAAGATGTTAGAAAAGGGTTGGCGTAAGCGGCTGAAAAAGAAGCCGATGAAACCCAGTGCCTGCAGAGCAGCGAGGCCGTTGCAGGGTTTTGGAGGGGCTACAAAGGAGGTGAACTTTGTTGCTGTTAAAGGAAACCATAAGAACAAAGGAAGGAGGAGATGAGCTGCATAGCCAGATTTATGGGCAAAGCTGGGGTTGGCAGCTACAATTTTGAATGATTTGAAGCGAGGAGAGACATGACGTAGGCGTTTGGGAAGCCAGAGAGGTGAGTGTCACAGAAGCTGAGCTTTTAGAAAGGACAGGCAGAAAATATACCGCCCCAAAGACTCGTTCATTCTCTGACTGTCAATACACTTCCATTTTTCCGGGGGACAGACAGCAGTGCCCTTCCCTGGGATGCCCTGTTGTAAACAAAAGCCTCAGGAGGACAGACTTGCTGGCTGCTACTGCAAGGCAGGAGCTGCCTCCCGAAGCCTGGGTGCTGGCTGCTGGGAGTGACCAAACCCTAGGTGTCAACATCGCTGTTCCCATCCTTTGTCACCATCCCTGGCGGTGTTTAAGAAAAGACTGGACGTGGCACTTAGTGCCATGGTGTAGCTGACATGGTAGTGTTAGGGCAAAGGTTGGACTCGATGATCCCAGAGGTCTCTTCCAACCAAATCGATTCTGTGATTCTGTGATCCTCCATCAGCACCCCACACCGTTGCTTTCTGGTTTTCAACCATCCACTCAGCCTCTGGTAGGAGTTACAAACCTGCCAGTACGTTATGAGGTAGCAGGAGGAGATAATCCCCCAAACCACAGCCCAAAGCCTTATTAAAATTAGTCCGTGTGACACCAATTACAACCCGAAATCAGTGAAAGTGGAGCCGTTCTGCGCATGGTGTGTTGCAGGGGTCAGTTTGGGGCTGAGGCAGCGACAAAACCAGGTATGGGGATGCACAGTCATGGAGAGAGGCAGCAGCTGTGGGAGAGGAGGCACCGTTTGGTTTTTTTCCCCTCCCCAGCATCTTAAACTAGATAATTATATTTAAGAACTGTGTTGTTAAACCCAAAATGAAATAAGTGAAAGTAGGGACATAGCAGAACTAAGGTAGCATGATTTATTGACATGAGCCGCTAATACACGCAGTAGGTAACTACATATATTTAATTATATATTAAGTGCAAGCTGGATTTTTTTAGTATACATTTAATACAGTGCATGGCGTAAGATCATACTGGTTTAGTATTTGTCTAGGGTTGCGTACTAATCATTAGAAAACTCTTCCACAAGCATTTGGTGCTACAAAAGGCCAAGGAACTGAAATACTCCAATTCACTTTTGAATCAGCGTTGGCACAATGTGTTAAGAAACTCAGAGAAGGAGGGGAGATAATTCACAGCAGACCAGGCACCGTCCAGCCGAAGAATCCCCAATTAATGATAAAGCAGGTATGTCAGAAGTAAGGAAGAAGGATTTATTTTGTGGCCTTTTAAATCTTATATACTTAACAGCTACCCAGATGTCTTTCTCATGCTTTATCATATGAGGGGAACAAGACAGTAACGGTAGTAAGACACTTGTTTCGTGTCTTTTTTTTTTCTTTATATCTTACATTGCTTTCTTTCTGTTAAGATGTTGAATTGTTTGTGCTGTATTAATAAAGTCCATTTAAAATCCAGGCTTTGCAAATGTTTTCTGACCAGACTGATACACCCCTTCCTCAACATGTGCAGCACAGTACGATTTTACCTACGCGATCACATCTCCTGTTCACATTTCCTACCCTCCGTGCGCTTAGCTTTGCAACTTCAACGTGCTTTGGAGGTAGGAGCTTTTAAAAATGACGGGACATAAAACTGAAGGTGAAAGGCCACTGGAATTACCAAATTTCTTGAAAACTCCAGCCTTTTGGGGAGTAGAGATGAACTCCTTGGATAAGGCAAGGCGTTCAGATGAAGTGTCTCCAAGCCCATGATGGTAACACCCAGCAGATGCTGCCAGAGGTTCAGCCGAAGGGCTGTCCCGCAGGACATGCTGCTGGGAGCGTGGCTGTACTCAGGAGCATCCCGCTGGGATACGCACTCCCGCCTGGTGATGCTGCTGGAACCTGCCGCTTACACAAGCACAGGGAATTAAAAGGTAGCTATGCTAGTGACCAGATTTCCAGAGCTTATGGCAAGTTCCTTGACCTTTTATTAAGACCTCTGTTTAAAAAAAAAATAAAAATAAAGAACAAGATGAAAAATTTTGATCTATTGAACTGGGTTACAAATGCTGGTGGCTTGGCTTCATAGCAACATGAATAGCCCAGGTGAGTTGTAGCCACAAAGAGTACACTAACTTTGGGTTGGATTTTTTAGTCTAATTGGTGATTTCCAGTATCACTTTGGACATGCAGAGTTAAAGTCTTCTGTACAGGTGGTAAAAGTTGTATACTTGTCTTGAGTGCTTTAATGCATTATCATTATAACGGAACATCCACCTTTATTTAACCTTTACAGAAGTACCAGTGTAAGTGCAGCTGTTGCAGTGCTGTCACTGGTACAGATAACTCACGCGTTTCAAACAGTCGTGTACAGCATTTATCGTGAAGCAGAAAAGAGTGGCTTGTCTGAGAGAATAACACCTTGATTTGAGGCTTTTAGTCCTGAATTCTGCATATCCTTTGTTTCATTTTCTTCTGATATAGACCCTTTCTCACATAACATTTAATATGCTCCCCATGTGAAATTTGCTCTTTAATGCCTGCTAATAAATAAGTATATAATTACCCTGACTCTTATCAGAGCTAACATAGTTGAACAAACTTTCCGAAAAACAAAAATACATGTACATTACACAGCATGAATGAACATCCATAAGCACTCTACTCCAAGATCTGATTTACAGCGATACAAAAGTGAGAACGTACACTGGGGGGTACCCCAGACACGATGGCGGAAACAGCGAGAGAGGTGGGGAGAGAGGACAGGGTACAACCAGCAATTGAATGATGATGGTCAGGTAGACAAGGGGATGAAAACGAAAAGACCTTCCAGTGTAGAAACCAGTGTGAAGGCAACGTGTACGTGGTCACGCTGTGGTTTCAGGCAGGTAACTGACGCTGTCCCAGCTCCTTTGGGGTCATGCAGAGCCCAGCCAGCTCGGCACAGAGGTGAAAAATACGGAAATACGTTCCTTCTTTATCTTCCCTCCTTGCCTGCTTTTCTCCCGGGAGACAGCTCCTTGGCTATTTCACAGTTTATTTGTCCAGTTTGGCCTTTGTGGTCTCTGTCACTGCTTGCGTTTCTGTGCATGCACACAGACACACAGAGCCAAATGTCTTAGCCTGAAGGTGAAGGTAACCAGCTTGTTTGGCCGATTTGCTGATCCTGAAAGCACTTACTGAAGGGCCTCTGCTCCTCCGACCCACAAAGTTGTATAGTTAACCTTAACGTTGCTGAAGTCATCGCTCATGTGGATACAACACTTGCAAAGTTCACATTGTAATAAAAGAGAACGTCTTTATAAACACCGCATCCAAGATATGCTTCGTGTTTATGCTGAGAAGGTTTAGCGACAAAAACCCTGAAGAGCTTACATGTAGGTTTAACAGTGCTAAGTCGAGGTAATTGTTACACTATATTCCTGGTTAGCGAAACTCAGTTTCCAGTAACTTAACCTTGCATTTGTGATGGAGAGCAAGTTGCTATCCACAGCCACACGGAAGTCTTACTGGCAAACACTGTTTGACATTTCTCTATTAAGACAGGATGCAGTGGTCCTATTTTTTTCCCAATATCTGACTTAAATTAAAAAAAAAAAAAAAAGAAAAACATCTCAAAATGGCCACCAGCAGCATGACGTCTCTTTGTTTGTTTTCACATAGAGGTGGGTGTTGGTTTGTGTTTTTTTTTTCTCCCAGTCCTTCTTGGATAGATGATCGTGTAGCACCTAGCACCCCGCTACATGTGGGATGCTACCCACCTCCGCTCCCCTCATGTGAAGTATCGACACTGTGTAGAGTCAATGTAGCAGTAAGAAGTGCATCGCAATTTTCCGTAAGACCTAAAAAAAAAAAAGATAGTATCTCAGTTTCAAAGTATGCTATAGTTCACATTATATGGTTTCTGGATGTAACTCTCTGTAGGAGTGAAGAACATCAGAAAATGTCATGTGCAGCCACATATTGGAACCAAAACAAGAAGGTAATTTCCACCAGTGCTCCACTGTGTTCCCTCTTGTCAGCAAAATAAGTCCAGGAGAAACTATGGGTGAAGACTTAATTCCCAGTAATGTCAATTAAAAAAAAAAAATCCCCACTGGCAGTGGGATTTGAGCGTTACACAGGGGTGAATGCCGGAGGCCTTGGCACTCACCCACGGGGACTGCGTAACAAAATACCTGAGGCTCCCAGTTAAGTGTGTTTCCAGTTACTTCCAATAGCTCCAGCAGGTGTGACTGTGTCTGTCCTTCAACTTACTTTTCATGTGCTTAAAACGATGATAATGACATATGCTCACCTTTGAAATAAAAAAAGGTAAATGGAAGGGTCCTTGCAAAATAAGGAAACACAGCAATTTTGTCTTTCTACTGACAAACTGAGCTGCAGAGACGGTACCTACAAAGACCTGACCAGAGATGTTAATAAAATAAGCATTTTGATGAGTTTTTATTGCTAGCATATGTCTCAGTGAATAACCCATCCATCAGATAATTGACAAGCTGTGGATTAAGCAGCTATTAAGCAGGTTCTTAAAACTACATCCTTGGATAACTCACATTCTCAGAAAACCAACATAAAATCTGAAGTGAAGGTGTGTGAAATATAAGGAGGGGTTTGGGGGCTGGAAAGAGTAGAAAATGGGAAAATCAGTTGTAGCAGAGCTCTTGGAGGAAAGGGTGCTTTGGGATGAAACTCCCATGGGAGTGCCATGCTCACATACTCATCCCATTTTATTCACAGCTTTTTCTTTAGTTCAGTAGATAATTTGCAGACTGCACACACAAAAATAGCTGCTCTTCACAACTTGATCATACACGGAAAGTGAAATTTATAAAAATTTCTCAGGCTTTTGTGGTGCTAGTTTTGGCACCAAACTTCAGACTCTTGGAAATGAACAGTTTTCACGGTAGAAAACAGCTCCACACTGTCTGAAGATGAGATCTCTGTAAAATGTTTCAGGCTGTCAGGTTTGCTGGTCTCGACTTTAGTAATCTCTTACACCAGGAGTGCTCCAACAATCGCAGTGGTAGGATTAGCAGTGCACTTGACTTACAAAGACATCCTGTGGTTTCTTATTCCTGTCAATTAGCACATTATTCTTCCATGAATGATGAGGGCTCTGCGCATAATTTAATTTGCAAATTAAATGTTTCCTGTTAGCCAGTAACAATACCTGACAGTTAAATAGAGGTACTGCTGTTGGAGGCAAAATGCTGACCAGAGGAGGCTGCTTAAACAAAGGCAGAGGAGGCAAGTCAACAATAAGCAGATGGTTTAAATGAAGGACATTGCTAAACAGATGCACGGCTTTGCATCTGCTGTTGAGTGAATTCGCTGGTCTTTGGAAAGGCTGATAGATGACCGGTTGATTCAGAAACAAAGATACCCCTGGAGTACCCATTAACGGTAAGGGCAACAGGAGGTCGGATGTAGTTTGTTTTGGTTTTCTTTTTTTTCCTTCAGAGTGATCATTTCCTTCTCGTGGTCTTTCCTACCCTTGGTATGTTATGGCTGAGCATTAATGCAATGATAATGTCACCAAATGAGGAAATCTTTGCAAACAAACACGTGTCTATGTGACCTTCATTCATTTTGTACAGAAAGAGGTGTATGCTTATTACTAAGAGATGAGATTTATCCCTTAAAGTCTACGATTTGCAGAAATAATCTGGTAAGAGTCTTTCTCCCACACTACCTGCCGTGGTCCCACTCGAACAAGGTTTAAGTGGATAATACTTTCCTGTTTTAAAGCTGGAAAACACAAAAAAGGAAAAAAAAAAAACCAAACCCCAAACCAAAGTGAAGACAGCTCATACATACCCAGGGAGATATGTTTTACATGTCAAATATCCAAAATCCTTCCCATCGCAGTCTTCAACCCCCTCATGTCTGTAGCCATCTCCGCAGTAAGCACGGCGGCATCCTAGTGAAAAATACAGAAAGAAATACTTTCAAGGCACTTCATATGTAAAAGAGGCAGGTGAGGTAAGTGGAGGTAGATTTTTAAGGGTAAAGTATAAAACAAGGCATTTTGGGGATGGCATCCTATAAGGACTTAGGAGGAGCAATATTCTTCACTACAAAGAATATGCTTTTGTTAGCCTAATTTCAATGACCAAGGGAAAGAATGGGTAACTACTAAAGATAATTACTACAGAAACACTAATTACAGCAGCATTTATTCTAATAATTACTATTACCATAAATAATTACTATCAAAACAAATTAAAGAAAGCATAAAATATAGTTAACATAAATGATTTGGGGAGGTCATAATCTCAAAAAATCACTCGGAGGTCATTAAGTGGTTTGAAAATCCCAGCCTAGATCTTTACCCAATATTACACAGTATCTATGTGTGTCTACTGCAAGCAAGTTCCCACATATGAACAGAATTATGCAGACCTATTGCCTGTCTATCAGAAAAAACCCAACTATGTAATGATTGTCAAAAAGATGTGTTTCCCACTGCTGACTCCTACTGACTTGAGTGTGAGTGGGCCTTGTGACATTTTTTCATGGTGACTGGCATGTAGGCTGCAGTAATTTGTTTGTTTGCTATTTTAGCAACTGCACTTTGCTTTTGATGTCTTCAACTTTTTGAGTATGACTTTATGACTTGAACAAATTCGTTTAGTTAAAATCCCTTTGACATCTTCTCAGAGACACTATTAAGCAATGGATTAAAAGGACACTCAAGAATAGGGAGTTTACATGAGTTAAAGTGATTTACTTACAAATAGAAATGATTAATTAATTGCACCATGGATCTGTTTGTTGGAAATTGATGTTTCTAAGAACAACAAGTCTATTTTACAATTAAATCCCCTTAATATTTTATTAACTTTTTTCTTTTAGTTCATTCACAAGAGCAGAATGATGACAATGTGCTCATTTCTAAGTAACTCAATGATTACTCTTCGGGTCACATCAGTGTCAGAAGTCTACGTACTGCAAGGCCTCGATTGACTTGAAGCTTTGCCCAATGTATAGCGCAAAGTAACACGATGTGCCTCCAGACACACAAGGTACAATTTTGCAGGCACTAGAACTAATGAACACTATTTTCCTGCGTGCTTGTTCCCCATGGTTGATTGCAAATTCAAATTGAATCATTTTCTCATGCTTGGAGCCTGGAGAGCTCATGCTCTCTCACTGGATTACTCCGCAGTCAGCCAAGCTTAGAGGGGCATTTATTTATGTGTCTCCCTATACCTGTTGCAACTGAATTGCCCTTGAAATCTCTTTCCTGTTGTCACTGAGAGATTGGGATTGGCTGGGATTCCTAAGTTATAAGGGGAAGGGTGGTGATGGACAGGTGGATGGACAAACTCACACAGAGCGTGGCTGCATACACCTCATTGTCAAAGTCAGGCTGAAAATGGAGAGCTATATAAATGAAAAAGAAAAATTGCATCTTTCAGTGTTGGCTGATAGCTGTTCTGAAATGTGAAGAAGCATTCCTTTGCTAGAACCAACAGAGTCCCAAACCTGCTGTGTGCCAGCTGTAGATGGTGCAGAGTGCTGTGCTCTGAGGAAGGAATCAAAAGGTAGAAGTGAAGGTTGCCACAGTTGCTTGTATGCTTATATGCTCTTTGCTCTCCACAACCAGCAAAACGAAAGGAAGCTCGACTAGACAGGAATCAAATGTTGTATAAACCTAATAGTGAAGGTCGTGGGCTGATACCTTCCCTATGCAAGTGAATAACAAAATCCAAAGCGGTTCTACTGGACCCAGGATTTAGCTTACTGTTAGAAACAGCCAGCTTCAGTGTCTATCCTAAGGGGTTTTGTGGTGCCCTGCAAAGGAACGCTACATCTTTTGGCCAGAAAGCCGGCAGTCCCCGGGGAAGGTGTGTATGTAAACCAGCTGCTGGATTTGGCCCCTGAAATACAGTGGTTTTGCTCTGACTGCGGACACCTCTGCTCCGTGAGGTACACGGTCCTCAATGAGGATGCATGAGAAGTACTTGGCACCACCTCGGTCTTGTGCTGGTGTGAGCCATCCACATGCATGAAGGACCTCAGCTTTTGCTCTATGGCCATTGGGCCTCCCTCTCCCCATGCCTGCACCCGATCCACAAACCACGCAAGCTCCCCTGAGTAGAACACTTGTGTAATTTACATGGCAGTGTACCCTGTGGAAACAACTAATGCGCCTTCCCTCGTAGAAAGAGGTTGCTCTTGATGCGCTGTAACTTACTTATACAGTCATCAGTCACAACCGCATTGCCATCGTCGCACTCTTCCCCATCCTGTACGATCCCATCTCCACAGGTACCGCCATCCCCAAAGCGGTAATCCACGGGATAGAAAGGGGTGAGCTGGCCAAACAAACACACGGCGGTTACTGAACCGGACCACGAGCAGTCTGGCTAGCAAGCAGAGGTGAAGGGCTGTGGGAGGCAGATCCCGCAAGTGGGTTTTCATATCCCGCCGTCTGGTGGTTCGCAGGGTTTGTACAGAATCTGATTCAGAGTCCAGTGGACACAAGAAGGATCCTGCTGCTGATTTCAGCAGGACTTAGCTCCTTGAAGCAATAAGGAAATACATGGTTTTGGTTTGCAGGGTTGCTGTTTTTCTGCAACTTTGTACCCTGGTGAGTTTTGCCTTGTTTTGTATTAAATAAAAAATGCTCTTTACTATCGTAATTCCCCAAACTGAGCCCCAGTTTGTTCACCAGTGGAGCCTGGTTCACAGGGAGGTTAGCACAACCTGCAACACTGATGAGTTAACGCCTCAGTAATTAAGGCGCATGTGAACAAAAACCACAGAATTATGTATGGTGGTGGCAGTGCTCAAAAATGAGCTTTTTCTCCATTTGCTTCATTGATTCTGTATGACACCTTAAGTACAGAAGTATGTTCTGTATTTAAAAATAGAAACATACACTCACGAGTTTTCTGAGACCACAGTCATATTTTCACCTGGACTGGGAGCCATCCAAAGGTATCCTTGAAATACAAAGACCTCTGATCTCTTCTAAAAGCTAAGGCATTTTCGGTGTTTAACCGCTCCAATTCTTCTTGATTATTCACCACAAAAATCTGGGGCACAGAAAAAGAGGTAATTGGTAACCCTCTCAAGAAGTGTTTTGGATTGTCATGAAATCTAGTTTTGCCAAATGACATATGTATCTGCAAAGAGGTAAATAACTACAGACAAAAATGGTTTGGTTGTTTTCAGAAACAGAATGGTGTGAGAACTTACACCCGTGGACTGCCAGCATAAAAGGCTCCTTTGCGACTGGTAAGAAGAGACGGGAGTTTCCAAAGGAGTACGGTCTTTCCTGAGCACCCAGCTATGGCTCCGATGGCCTCTACTGCAAAATGCACATCCACCGGTAATGCTCATGCAAATACTCATGCACGATCATTGCTGAGAAAAACTGTCAGATGCTCAAATGGTTAGATGCTGGAACAACTGTGAAATCCATAGGGGCGTAAGTGCTTTTTGTGGGTTTCTCTATAATTTGCTAGGCACACTCGTGGCTACAAAATAAATAATGCATGGCTTAATACAACCTTCATTTATCTTTTACTACTTTGTACTGTGTTTAGATTTAATTGGCATTGAAATGCATCTTTCTTTATATGCATATACTTTAGTCTAAAGCTGAGTCTTCAATTAAACAGACAAAAATTAGTTCAAAATGGGAAAATTAGGACGAGCTGCTCTCTTACCAATTTTTTTTAATGTCTCAGTCACTGAAATAGGCTCTAAGGGGCATTAGGAAATAATCTCTTCCTTCAGCAGCTTAATCAAATTAATTTTAGCAAGATTCAAACCATTTTTAAATTTAGAAAAAGCAAATGGAGTGCTTCTGAGCAAAATGGATTTAGGGCTGAGCCTGATTGCCTCCAGCACAAAGAGAATTGGCTCTTTTTAAAACAAATTACCCTGAAATTTTTACATAGCAGAATATTCCCATAGCCCTTGACAAAGGCCAATTTCATTAAAGAAGCATTGAATAAAAATGCCCTCAGCTTGAATGAAAGAAAGCAAAGAAATAGAAAGCCAGCAAAGAACTGATTCTATAATTGTGTCCAGGAGCTCAAGTCCCAGCCCCAGCGCTCTAATTTCTCTTGAAATCAATAGCAGATCTGTGCCCTCTGAAAATCTCTGTTACAGATAACGGCCTTTGAAATTGAAAAGGTTTAAAAACTGAAATGAATGTTAGTCAGTGACAGAAAAACAGGGCTTTGTTTCCTAGCCTCTCCGCTCCTCCGGCCGAGCTGGCACCGGAGAAGGTGACGGGCGAGTGGGTGCCTGCAGCGGGGACGCGGTGCGGTTGGGTGTTGCTTTGGGAAACCATGCGACACCGGCACCGGGGGCACAGAGCATCCTCTCTGGGTCTTTTCCATCTGCAGCTACAGAAACCCTGAGAATAGTTTTCAAGTCGTACAAGGCAGGCTTCAAAGCTGCTGCATGGGGATCTGAGCAGAATAAATAATAGCAATGTTTAAGCTCCCGCTCCTGACACTCGAGGGAGTAAAACAAATGAGGCAGGCAAACGGGGCGCGCTGCTCTGCAAGTGCTCCACTTTCAGAGCTGAGGCTTGCTTCTTTGCCATCCCGTATTTCTGGGAATGAAATGGCACTTGGTCATCATCAAATGAGGGTTCATAGCGATAATGTAGGGTACTTATATTTTAGATAGTTACATTCTTGTTACCATCTTTAAAGATCTAATACAAAACTGTGCCTGATAGAGGAGGGTGATAAGACCTACAGAGAATATTACGAGCCTTATTCCTTTTCTTGTAAGTTCTCTGTGCTGTGAAGTACACAATAGTTTTTTTTGCAACAGCATGCAGTGTGATGTGACATGCACCTTTATTTCACGCACTTTCTTCTCTCACCATTATGTTTGAAAAACAACGGGGCTTTTTTGTAATGCAACACAGACAGGGATGAGCGAGCAGCTGACAAGACTTGCAGCAGACTCGTGCAAAAGACTGAGTTCAATGACCCAGTTTAATGGACAGTGTTGTAAGTAGGTCCCTTTCACACACTGTAACAGCTTTCTGACAGCGTGACAGATGGGAAAGTTAACAAAGGTAATTGCTGGTTATTGTCATTCACAGATGACCGGACACCATGCAATATCCACTTGCATGAGTGGAGGGGCTGGGCTGTGCTGGTACCCAGCAGCAAGGTAGCATTTTTGTTGCTGATTAAGTGCTACAATGCACAGAATAATAAGGTAGGCCCAGCAGAAGGGAAAGTACAGAAATAGTATTTACAAAGCCCAAAGAAATCAGAGATGAAAAATTGCTCAGTCACTTTCCACCAATGACATGTCCTTTAAAGCACTTTGTCCAATTTGCTCATAAAAATGCTTTCAAGAAGACTAGAGATTGAAGTTAGGTATATAAAGCGTACGTCTACAGAGAGGAGCTCAGAAGTCTGACTCCCATGGTTTGTGAAGGCTCCTTTTTGGTTCAAGATAGAGGGTCTGTGCTTTGGGGGAAAGTTCTATCGTATATGCGAAATGCTTGACCCCAATATTCAATTCTGAAATCACTGTCTTTGCAGAGGAAGATACAAAAAATAAGCAAGAAGGAGAACCTTACTTCACTGACCAACCTGAAATATATTTCAATTTACTGAAATAGAAAGAACAGATTAGATGTCTACGGTAGTAGATGGAAGAGAGCATCCTCGGGCTTAAAAAAAGGTTTCTAAACACATGCTACATTACTGATAGTTTGAAACAGCTGTACTTCAGCACCTCAATCACACAACCCTCAGACTAGTTATGAGACCAAACTCTTTCGCACCAACTGGATCTCAGCACACTGCCCACATCTTCCCTGTTAAATCCAAAATCTTAGTGTGTACATCACCTCTTACAACAAAAGTACTTAAGAACCTCTCACATCCTCTCCCAGAAAATCTTCTTACCGCGGGGACTTTTGGATAACTGTGTCCAAACACAGATTCCTCATATGATGGGTTATTCACATGTTGTGGGGATCTGCAGAGACATCTCCCTGGAGGCCCTGGAAGTCCTCTTTCCCCTTTTGGTCCTATTGCGAATTGCCCTAGGAAGCAAAATATCAGGTTGCCTTGTTATGAAATTAATACACAAAACACAAATGCAGCCTTAGTGGAAAAAGTACAGGTCAGGTGGATATATGCATTTACCTAAGTTTTCAGATATGCACTTCTCCCACCAAATGCACCGGGAATGGAGGGAAGGGATTACCAGAACCACCAATCCCAGCACTTCAGGAGAAAGACCTGAGTTTCTACCACAGTCATATCATTTCAGATCACTTTTTAAATCTTCCTACCAACTTTACAGAGAAAGAAAGAGACCATTTGCTTAGAATAAATGTCAGCCTGTTTGAAGCTACAGAAATTCAGGACATGATGAACACAGATCACTCTACAGCACCTATGCACCAAGTTTAGTATAATCAGTATACATCTAGAATGCGTTGGACTTCTGCATTTGTACAACCACTTGAGCAATGCAGTTTCAGAGGTTTCTGTACAGGAAAACCCAACTAGGAATACAGGAGTGCTACAAATAAAAATTTTTTTTAAAAAATGCTTTTTGACTTTCAAACTTTGGCAAGGATGCACTGCTCTGCAGAATTAGACTAGGAGCCAACATGTTCATGCGGCAAGCAGTGACATCATTACAGAAAGGTCTTTTAGGATCAGAGTTTATATTCTAGAGGAAAAAAGATTAACAAGCCTGACACATAAACTTCCTGTGGACGCGATAAAGCCTTTAAAAAATAATCTCAAGGTCCTGGCTGCCTTCCCATCAGCATGGAGAAAATTGTGCCCTCTGAAAACTTCCAGCTAATTTACTCAAGACGAAGATGTTTCCTAGTGGGAGATATGAGGTATGCAAAGATTTTGAAGCAGCCCCCAGCTCCACAGATGTACCATTTCCACACCACCACAAGAAAAGACCTCCTGCCCACTGATGTAGGCAAGGGAAGAAAAAGGGAGATCAAAATGGAAGAGGACATTGAACAGATCGACTGCAGTACAAGCAGCTGTTGTCCAGTTGAAGTAACAGCAGTTTCCAACTGGTTTTGCTATTCTTTTCAGATACTTTAGTATATATCCGGGTTGAGGAAACCCTACCTGAAGGTTCACTGTCACTGAACGTTGTGGGTGGTCTATTGTCCTTCATGTCTATGCTTGGTCTCACAAGCCGCCCAGAGTTGATGTGCATGCATAGCTCTGAAGCTGTACAATTATCAGTTGCAAGATTTTCTCGTGATTTCTACAACATGCAGAATTGCAGTGAGCATAGCTCTCCAGCACTTAATTAGAGAGTTTTTCTCCACTGCCCTTTTTTCCCCTCTGACTCCTATCCCTTTCCTTCTCTTCCCTTCTTTCCTTAATGCCATTGTGACTTGAGTCTCATTTGTTTTTCTTTTACGGAGCTGCACAGGGTGAGTGTGTCCTGGCTGAGTAGAAATTGCAGTCTTTCAGTGTAAGCCAGGATATCTGGAGAAGCAGCAGACCTTTGATGATGGAGATTAACTAGTCCCTCCAATGCTGTCAGATGGCTTTTCTTCATCTGCATCTACCAAAGTCCCACAGAAACCACAGAGGCCATGGTTTGATTTTATTTGAAACACCAGAAGCCATAATGAAGGCTTTAAAGTAAGGTATAGAGTCTTTACAATGGACAAGGACGGCACGACCTGCCTTCAGGAGAAAGCCTCTCCTTGCTGTCAGAGAAGCAAATGAAGCCCTGCAGCACTTTTTGCAAAGGGTCCTATGTAGGTGTATGTGACGAGTCAGGAGGGGCTGGGGAACAGAGACGCTCTTTAGGGGCTCACCTGGTCTCTTGCTTACCTGATCCTGAAGGTCCAGGGGGGCCTGGCTGGCCAGAAGGACCAGGCCTTCCAGGTGGACCCATGATACCTGCAGGTCCAATGTCTCCCTTTAGTCCCTAGGAGAGAGAAAAGGCATCCATTTATTTGCCAAACTATTTATAACACTGAACCTGTTCCAGCCAGCACTGGTTTCCCTTTCAAGAAAGCCAAGACATTTGCCAACAGAAGCACGCAGTGTGAGCGCCATAGTCACCACCCCAGGGAAGAGGTGCTGTCCTCCTCTGCGTGGAGACAGAAAAGCGTGTCCAGGAAGGACTTCTGCTCCTAAATCTGAACAGCCCCAGAGATCTGCTCTGTGTGGAGTCAGGAATCACCCTGCTCTGACTTCAATAATTTGATAGCCTTTCTTTAAGGATGCCTTTTTACCCCTGGTAGCTCTCTAGGAGTCAGTGCAGCTCAGAAGGAGAGGGCTGGTGGAGCTGAAATAGCTGATCCTGGAAATCCTTAGTTACTGCACTAATACACGCTGGGGAAAAAAGGAAATTCACTAAGGAGTCAGCAAGGGCTTCCACAGTAACATTTCCCAGTCTTAGGGTGCAGTCTTTCAGAAGCACACTAATGGCTTTGAGGCCCACGCCGTTTTCAGAAGTGCTTTAGGTGCTTGGACTCCTCTATCTCCTTGACTTTCACTGTGGGTATAGCTACATTAACAAATCATCGCAAGGCAAGCAAGGGCTTGGCTTTACGAAGTGCAAGCTAGTGTGTGGCAACACCGTGCTGACAAATGGTGTCCCTCCGGTACCTTATCACTTAGTCAAAATGCTGTAAAATTACCTGTGGGAGACGAGATTACCCACAGTTACCAAACAATAGCTCATATTCTGTAAAATCAGCCCTAATTTTCCCCGTGGGAGCTTGTTTGTGCAGCCATACCCTTAGGCATTTAGAAGTTTCACCCTAGAACTGTTCAGCACCTTACTATTTTTGCTCCTGAATTTAATATGGTGACACTTATTAAAAATAACTATATTTATCTTCCTGCTCATATACTCTCCAAGGCTTGGATTTCTCAGCTTTATATTTCAGAAGTGTATTACATAGCTTAAAGTTTAAACATCTGATCTTATTTTTATGCAACAGCATGCATTATTTAGCATAACAAAAATGATGTGTACTATGTAAACTTTCTTTTAATGACAAAGGAGTTGAATTCCTTGGAGACGGTGTAATTCCAGGTTAACGTGCATTCATGGGAGCATGATGAGTGGTTGCATGTCTAATTTCAGAGTAACGAAGCATATGTAGTAATATATGCTAAAATAATTTGTCGCCATGTAATATGTTGTATCCCATGGATACGTTTAAATGTTACTTGCACCGTTTCAACAGAGGAAGGTTGATTTTGCCATGGCCCATAAAGAACTAATTGAATATTTGCTTTGTTTAATCCTATTAGGTAAGCTCTGTGCCATCAAAATATTCCAGGATTTATGTGAATGTCAGCGATGCTGATCCCTAATTAATTCTTACATTACGCAACACAGAACTAGCAGATGAGCATTTTGTAGCCCCAAAGAAGTCTGTGGGAAAATTCTTTCCCACACACACCCGTGATCTGGCAGAGGCGGGCCAGCGTCAGTCGGACACGTCCTGCCTGAAAACAAGCTGTCTTCTGTGTCTCCTGCTTCAGAGGAATGATTGCTTAATGCTCTCTTGTTCGGTACATTTAGATTAAATAATAATGGCAGAGATTTATATTAAATATTTTTGCCTTGTTTCTTCTCACATGGCATTCAGAGAAGCTTTTCCCACGGGCAATATTTATATTCCTCTCCTTTCTCTCAAAGTAACATTATCTAAAGCCCTAAGTCATTCCTGCCTATCAAGACTGAAACCCTAACCTTGCTCCTTAGGGTCAGTTCCCAAGTCACAGAGCTTTGGGTGTTACATCTCACTTGGAGGGCAGCGAGGCTCTGACTTGTGACTCCCACCTCCTGGCCACCTTTTAGGAAGAGCCTGCCCCAGAGGCAAGGGAGAGCTGAAGAAGTCAGTGAGATAATCAAGACGTATCTCAAAATGGAAGTGGAAGTGACACCTTCCTAATTTAGCTGCTTTTATCTAGGGATGTCAGCTGGATCAAGAGGCAGGAAATGGCCCCATGTTGATGGAAACTATCCTCTCAGCTGAACAAACAGCCAGACAACTACAGCACTTAAAGGCAGCAGCCAGACCCACACAGCCTTAAAATGCCACTCTCAAGTTTTTTCAAAGGATTAGAAAAGAAGAAAGGAAATAGCTGGTTCATCAATTACAGAAAGGGAAACCCGGTTTTCTGCAAAAGATCAATGCTGAAATTGCTTTCAGGGGACCAGAAAGGGGGTTGTGTACTGAGCCTTGGGAGGTGGAAATCCGAATTTAGGGCCAGACTACAGTTCCTCTAGTCACACTGATTGTTGCCTTAAATTACGACATGCCTTATGTTACCGCTTTTTGATTAAGATGCTATGTAGTGTGACAAAATGTCTAAGGTCAAGTAAAGAGCGCACTGTGTTCAAGTTGAACACACAGTTGAAAGTTCAGACACTGCATCTTCTCTTTGCCTTATGCTATGGAAAGATATTCTGTGGTATTGCTTTGGCAGGACAGATGAGCACAGTTTACCAAAAAAATCCCAGCAAAGAGCACATATCAGCTTTTAAAACCTGACAAATCAAGGACAAAAAAATATTTCTTGTGGGTCATCTAGCAGACTTACATTGCGCGTCCCTTCCTTACTTGGTGACCCATTATTCCCTCCCTAGCACTCATCTTTTGATTTTCCGCACAGTGGCTATTCTTTGACTTCAGATATTAGCTGATGGCATCAGAGCAACAGTGAAGGGTGGTGAAGCACTGGAACAGGTTGCCCAGAGAGGTGGTGGAAGCCCCATCCCTGGAGGCATTCAAGGTCAGGCTGGATGGGGCTCTGAGCAACCTTATCTAGTTGGAGATGTCCCTATTCACCGCAGGGGGGTTGGACTAGGTGACCTCTAAAGGTCCCTTCCAGCCCAAATGATTCTATGAAGCTGGCATGTGCTTCTGTTTGCAATGCTGGGCATAACCAGACTGCAAATAAAATACTTTCAGCAAAGTCCATTAACCACCTTACCTACAAGCTCCTGTATCTGAGCAGATGTACATTAACACCAACATCGGCGTACCGAAAACAGGTTCCCTCCCCTGTTAGCCAGTGGAATGAAACAGGCTCTGCAGGTGGCAAGACAGAGCACCAGGTCTGCTTTGTACCCCCAATATCATCGCTTAAAATAAATACAAAAGGAAAGGTGCACTCAAAGAGGCCCATTTGGTGACTTGAACAGGTAACTATATCAATATCGCTACCTCCTCCTTAGAAAATGCTGTAGTGGAGGAGTCAGTATCAAATTTATGCACAATTCCTGGCCTTTACAATTCATCTGAAAGTCTGAAAAAATAGTTCTGCCAGCTTAATTATTTTGAGCTCTGAATAAGGACCATTTGTCAACCGTCTCATTCCTGAACAGCTTCCATCCAAGATTACCATCCTTAAGGTCACTATGTGTCTTCCTGACCTTTCTCAGAGCAGAAGAATCTGTCCCTGGCATGCAGCACTATGGCGAGAACAGCCATATAAATACCCAGTCTAACAAATCAATCTTGGTTTAGAGTTAGCGGAGGAAACAGGAGAAACAGAGAGGGTGTTTTAGTGCTTTGGTTCTTTGCACCGCGTGTCGGACATCTCCAAGTCCTTGTGGATTTGCAAGCTGATCTGTGTTGACCAACACTTGGGCCTGGGCAAAGCCTGACTCAACCAAATTGGATGGACAGAGAGCACCATCCAGGCGGGCCCGGCAGCAAGGGCAGAGCCTGAATGGACACTGGATGCCCACTTAGTGCGTGTGCTAGAAACCAGGAGTATAATACAGAACTGAGATTTGAATGTAGAAACCAGCGGTTTTCATTGCCATAGACCCCGGTTTAATCCATTACAGCACAGCATTCTTAGTGTACAGGCAGTTACTGCCAGTGCACAGAAGCAGTGTTTTAGCTAGCAGTGGTGTAGCTCTTTGCACTGGTGAGCCAGGGAGAAAACTGCTGGACAGGCAACGGGACCTCCCTTGCAAGATGCTGACGCTGCTGCTCACCCTAGAGCCGAGGTGAGGGGGGACTAGTTTTTGTAGCATCCACAGCAACCCCTCTCTCATTCAGAGCACCAGAAAGCCAGTGTTTC